>NC_069722.1:20795010-20812510 GCF_027358585.1 Pangasianodon hypophthalmus | reverse complement strand
GCGATGATGTGTACGTGACAGATGGTGGTGGTTCGCCGCTTGGCTGCCCTCTTGGTGCCCCACCTCGCCGTCTCCTCTCAGAAACACCGAGGACATAATTCTCCAACGTGAGTGTGTCTCTGAGAGCAAACCATCATCTCCCTAATCATGCAGGACATGAAGGTCAAGCCAGAATGAATCAGTGGAGAGAGCTAAGGACATGAAACAGACCTATAATACAGTTTACATATAGGTCAAAGAGTAGTAAAAAAAAAAAAAAAGAATAATAAATAATGTTTTTTTTTTATTAAAGAATAATAAATTTGCACTTATAGCTAGTACAATAACTACTACATTAAAAAAAATTCAAAAATATTTGTAGTGTAGATAAAAGAGTAAAATAAATAGATAAATAAATGAACAAATATAAAGCTAGAAACTGAAAATAACATTAAAAAAATTTCAAAAGTAATTTAGATTAAATGGTTTAAAAAATATAAATAAAAATATCATCAGAGTAAAAGATTAATTCTGGTCGTGTACAATAAAAGGGTAGAGACGTAAATATATATATATATATATATATATATATATATATATATATATATATATATATATATATATATATATATAAATACAATAAAATACTAGTTTACTACAAAAAAGGTACACTGTTAAAAAATGGTTCTTCAAAGGTTTTTAAAGGGTTCATTAGGGTTCTTAGCTTCCAAAACTCATTCTAATAGGAAAATGCTTCATTGTAGAGTTCAGCATAGAAGCTTTAATGGTTCCTACAGAGGGAAGACCGAAGACTGCTTAAGGCTTCTACATTTTCAAGAGTAAACAAAAATGGTTTTTCAGGGGTTTTTTAAGGGTTTTTTGGATAAGTATGCTATTTGGGAAGGATTCTAGTAGACGTGTTCTAGTACGCAAGTGTGTGAGTAAGCAGATATATGAATAGGCAAGTATGCAAGTAGACAAGCATGGTAGAGATAAGTATTCTAGTAAAGCAGGAGATATGTATGCTGCTATGCAAGTACAGTAGGCAAGGAGAAACTTTTCAAGTAGACAATTTGGCAAGTATGCAAGTAGACAAGTACATTAATTAGCAAATATACTAGTATGCAAGTATATACATATATTTTACTTTTACCCCATTCTCTACCAATTGGTCATTGCTAACTCCCACATAACAACTACCAACTGAGGAGGATGAGGACCAACACATAGCTCCTCCGACACATATGCAGCTTTGGAGGAGACGCCAACTGTCTTCTTCCACATGCATGAGCTCACAGATGCCCATTCCGATTGAGTAATCACATCCTTCCCATCCAGAAAATAGAGCCAATTTTGCTTCCTTGGACTCCTAGCCACAGATGGCTACGACATTGTCGGATTCGAACTCGCAACTTTCCCAACAATAGGATGAACTTTTTTTGTTGTGCCACTCAGACTGGCAAGTCTTCAAAAAGATTTCTTCAACATGAAACATTTAGAGGTTGTTCACTGAACTTGCCATGACTTGGCATCAAATCTCTCCCAGGAATTTCCGTATCCTGGATGAGTGCCCCTTTGAAGGTTATTGGTCAAGGTGGTCACTTTATGCTCACAAGTTGTAAAATTCTACTTGAAATTCAGAAAAACAATTCTGAAATAAAACCAGGAATGTCTCATTTTATGTTAACATATACTCTACCATGTACATATATGAAAAACAAATGGCAAAAACACACAAAGACATTCATCTGTGGTTTAATTTCAGATGTGTATATATATATTTTTTTCCACTATATACGAGGGCAGAAGGTAAGGTGTTCAGCTCCATTATGTTATATCCTATAGATGGTGCAAACAAAGTGAATGGGAAGCTATAGAAGATTGCAGATTGTACTTGGATCTGAGGGAAGAAATTTAAGCTCAAGCTAAATAATGATAAGATGTTGGTGTGGGTAAATAAATAATGAATTTGAAACATTATATTCCTGTTTAAAATTGGGATGTTGCTTTAAATCTTATTTTCATGTCCACCTGTACAGACACCACCCATCAGGAGACGTCCTGAGCATGAGAAACCACTTTGGGGCTCCATTTCCATTAGGATTATTTTTTTTTATTAGCACTGAGATGAAGAAAAGATAGTTTGTGTATAAGCTTTAAAGAGACGTGATGGTCTGGGATAATGGGACAGAACATTGTAAGTAGTGAACATGTGGGACGGGAGGTGGGGTGGGGTTAAATGAACTCCCTATTCTTCAAATAAAAATGTTTTGGCATCATTTTCAGTCTCGTTTTCAAAGAGGCATTGGTTTTCATCCAGCCGACTGATACTCTTGATGTGAGAAATTTTACAGTGGACAATAACAGCTAGTGTATTACTGTGTGTGTGTGTGTGTTTTCATTTTAAAAGAATCAAGTGTTTCAGCATGCATACAGAGAAGATCAAATACTTCAGCACTTCAGTCTGAGAAAGAGTGTGATAGAGCGATAGATACTTAGAGGTACTTTAGATATACAAAGGGAAGGAGAAAGAGAGTGACAGACAGAAAGTGGAAGAGAGAGAGAGAGAGCAATAGACAACGAGCGTAAATGAGAAACCTCAAATATTTTACAATACTGTAAATTAATCATGTAAACCTGACTTACACTCATATTATATTGTACACTCAAATACATCCATATATAAAACACTGTATATTCCTGAGAATAATGATCATGGATGTAGTAATTGCAGTTGTAGGAGTAGAAATAGTAGAAGTAATAGTCATAATAGGAGTAGAAGTAGAGGTATTATTATTATTATTATTATTAGTAGTAGTAGTAGTAGTAGTAGTAGTAATAGTAGCAGTAGTATAGCCAGGGATTAATTTCAGGGTAGTTTCAGTTACGCCAGTGAGTAGCAGTAGTAATAGTAATAAGAGTAGTAGTATGAGCAGTAGTAGTAGCAGTAATATTAATAGCAGCAGTAGTAGTAGTAATAGTAATTGTAGAACAGTAGTAGCAGTAGTAGTGGTACAAGTAGTAGTAGTGGTGGTGGTTTTGGTAATATGAGTAGCAGCAGTAGTAGTAATAGTACTGGTGGCAGAAGTAGATTGGTAGTAGCAGCAGTAGTGGTGGTAGTAGTAGTAGTAATAGTAATAGTAGAACAGTAGTAGCAGTAGTAGTGATAGAAGTAGATTGGCAGTAGTAATAGTGGAATAGTAGTAGCAGTAGTAGTAATAGTAGCTGTAATACGAGGAGTAGAGGTAGTATTGTATAGTATTGTATTTCACTTTCCATACCCTCAAATTTATTTATTTATTTTTTAATTATTACTAAAATAGCAGATGAATCCATTTAGGAAATTATGCTGTGAAACTAACAGGTTAATCTGGCTATTCAAGTCGATGATATAAATAATTGTTTTAGTGTTGTAGTGTTGTATATTTATCAAATCACTTGAGTAAAGGGAACTATAGACTATGGAGCCAGCGTCATTAAAAAGATATTCATAAGTGCTGAAAAATCATACCAACACTGCCAGTTTTGTTAGTGCCTGCCTTTTTTGTTAAGTTTACCAGCACAGGACAAACGCAGTCTCGGAATATTTTTGCATGAGGTTTGACATATAATTGAAGGCTCTGTAAAATGTCATCCCACTACAGATGGCGCCACAGGCATCTGCCTATGTTCTCTGCACTGACGTCCAGCCTTGTCAGTAGACGTCTTTTCTCTATGGTCAAGCACAAGATAATATGTTAGACTACAGTGTAAACACTAATGTTGAAGAAAGATAACCAGGCTCAGTCCATGACCCGAGGGTTAATCCAGACCACACTGGGCAACAAATTTGTGCCACTTTTGTAAGGATAATGTTTGAAATTTGGACAGAATTAAATTAAACTGTTTTCTCCTGTGTATGTAGGCTACAGAACTTCATAGTGTGCACATGCATGCATAAGTATTTCACTCTTCAATCTTCTAGACTTTTTGTCACATGCATCCATCATGAATCCAGTTATTAGGGAATGAGTTGGGATCAACCTACTAAGAGTTCATTAACCACAATCAGTTTTGGAATTAAACATTTTGTGCATGTTCATTTGAAAGTTTAACTCTTGTACAAGTCAATTTTATTCGCATAGCTCTTTTGACAATAGATATTGTCCTGAAGCAGCTTTAGAGAAATCCAGTATGATAGGAATAATTGAAATACAGTAAATAAATAATCAGCAAAATGCAAGTTGTATACTCTTAGGTAAAAGAACCCTTCAAAGAACCATATAGTTAAGGGTTCTTGGCTTCCTAAAAGGCTGTTAATTGGAACCCTGTCTGATAAACTAACACTCAGTTGTGCAGTTCTACACAGAACACTGAAGGATTCCCAAGAGGGACAATTGAGAAACCCTTAAGGCAGGGGGTCCAAAGTCTGGTTCCAGGGCCAAATGTGGCCCACAGATTGATGTTGCCCACGGTTTCTCTCTTAGAACACATTAAACATGTTGGAATTTTTCCTTTCACCTGACGGTGACAACAGACTGTGTTAACACTGTTAACTAAAATTTCTCTGATTACACCTGCAAATTAATTTACTGAATGATATTTAGTGATGGCTCCAGACAAAAAAGTGCAAAGCTAACAGTGAGAAGGGGCGGTTTTAAAAGAGATGGACACCAGAAAGGAAAAAGTGGATTTGCAACCAAGTATCAAAAAGGACAACTTACTTTATGATAATGTTAGTTTGTCCAATTACTTTTGATCCCTAAAATAGGAGGGACTACATATAAAAGTGCTGTAATTCCTACACCGTTCATCCTTTTTGGACATAAATGAAACAACGTTCCTCCAGGACCATGGTGTTGTCCTGGAGGAACATTGTTTCATTTCACTGTGTACAAACTAGCTGTATATGGCTGAAATGACAATAAAGACACTTGACTTTACTTGACTTAACACCCTCAAATTAAAGCTAAAGTCTGCACTTTCCACACACACACACACACACACACACACACACACACACACCCCTTTGAAAAAAGTTTGGACACCCCTGCCTTAAGGGATATAGATTTAACTTTTTTTTTTTTTTGGAAATAATGTAGCTAAAATGGTGTATAAGGAAATGATAATGTCATGGCATGGATATCTGACAAAAAAGGGATGAATATTCAAGAATAATAAAATTATATAAAAGCATTAATTCAATCAATCAGAATAATCAATTATTTTTAAAGAACACAAGACCACTAGATGGCAGTACTCACCTGTGTAATACCCATAACAGCACAATGACAACCACACTGAAATTTCACCACCACAGCATTATTAAAAATAAATAAATAAATAAATAAATAAATAACTGTAACAGGTTATATTTGTATCATAGCTGAAAAGTGATACAACATTCAAATAAATAGTGGAACCTTAGTCAGACAGTGTAAAGGGTTTAGACTGGGTTTAGCTCAAATATTCACCAAAGTTTAAATTAACAAACTTAGTAGCATGCTGAAAGAAATGCATAATGGGAAACTAACAAACAAATTTAATGATAAAGTCATTAATTAACGCTGATATTTTAATACCGATATAAGTTTGGTATAAATACCACCTTCTATGTATTAATACTTCATAGTACAGATAATACTTGCATATGAATAAAAAAATAAACTAAAAAAAAAAAAAACAACTTTTTAATATCCGTCTAATTTTAAGTTTAATAACTTTATTATTGTACCTTCGAGAAAAAAATGACTAAGTAGCCTATATAAATAAATAAATAAATAAATAAATAAATAAATAAATAAATAAATATTGCTTATATTTTATGAGCAACATTTTAAAGATTGTTTTATACAAACAGCTGTTTTATATTTTATATACACTCCATGTCCTAATAATTTATTATAATAGGGAATAACGGTACACTTTACCTGCTGATTAGTTTGAATGGAGTTTACATCGACCAATCAGAGAGCCTAAATGAGGCGGGCTCAGTCCCCGCTATCAAATAGGATCCGGGGTGGGCGGGGCTTCGCTGCGCTCGGGCTTTGTTCTCTGAGACAGGAGTGAAGTTTGAGCTCCGTTATTCTGCCGCACATTGCACTGGACTTACGAGCTCAACACGCGCTGGCCATATTACTTTAAAACTTTAATTTCTTACAGAGAAAGAAAGAACTAGTGTGTGTTTTTGAAGGGACTTTTTGCAGTTTGGAGGATTTTTTTTTTGTTCTGTTAGAGTGCTGAAACTTTTTTCCTTTCTTTACAATGGAAACTTTTCCATCACTGGCATTATGAGCAGAGGAGAGAGAAGGAGAACTCTATGGGCTTTCCAGCACGGGCTCCCTCTGCAACTAAAGACATTTTAAATGTATGCTTTTCTACATTTAAGGGATTTTGCATTTGTGGTGTTTTTTGCATTTATACCTGTTGCATTGCAGACATTTTTGCACTGATGCCTGTTGCATATAAGTGCATTTTACACAGAAGAATATCAGTACTTCCCTCTGCACAGAATTTCTGTTAGAAGCCCACTAAGGAAAATATTTGCATTGCTGCATAAGAAATACATGCAAAGCCCGACTTTGGATTGTTCTTGTTTTTCCTCTGTGTTCTTCGTACTTGGAGTGGATGCATCTCTGTTTGAGAGAGTTGGACTGGAACTTTCAGCATGGAGCCTTCAGGTAGGAGTCTGTCTGCGTTTCACCTGCTTTTGTTGATTTTATGGACTTTATGGCAACGGTCCTCATCCAGCCAAGTTCGTCACGAGTTCCACGTTTTGGAGGAGCAGCCGGTCGGCACTTATGTGGGCACTGTGGACCCAAAACCAGGATTTACCTACCGTTTTGGCGAGAGCCACAAGCTGTTCACCATCAATGGCACGAATGGCGTCATACGTACATCCTCAGTGATCGACCGAGAGACCCTGCCGAGTGACATAATCAATGTCGTGGTGCTGTCCAGCCAGCCCACATACCCTACGGAAGTCCGAATTGTTGTTCTGGATGTGAACGACAACGCTCCTGCATTCCCAGATGCGACCATTGCGGTTTCGTTCAGAGAGGACGCAGTTGGGGGCAGGCAGGTCATCCTGGACACTGCTACAGATGCAGACATTGGTGTCAATGGAGTGGATCACAACACCTATCGGATCATTAGCGGCAATGAGAAAGGAACATTTCGCCTGGATGTTACTGTGAACCCCAGTGGAGAGGGTGCCTTTTTGCATTTAGTGACCACAGGTGGCTTGGATAGGGAGCTCACTTCCTTCTACCAGCTTCTTGTTGAAGTCCAAGACAAAGGGGAACCCAAAAAATATGGCTATCTCCAAGTAAATGTCACCGTTCAGGATGTCAATGACAACCCGCCCATGTTTGACTTGGATCAGTATCAGACAAGTGTGTTTGAAGATGCAGCTGTAGGGTCTAGTGTTTTGCAAGTTGCAGCCACAGATCAGGATGAAGGTGCTAATGCAGACATCAGGTACTTTTTAGATGAAGGAACTCCCTTCCAAATAGACCCGAAAACAGGTACTATTATTATTAAAGAGTCTTTAGATTATGAGAGTAAAAAAGAATATTCCTTCACCATACATGCGACAGATAATGGAGTCCCTTCACTTTCAGGAAGGACAGAAGCAACAATTAAACTTCTTGACGTGAATGATAATGATCCTGTGGTTAAGTTTAGGTACTTCCCTACCACTTCAAAATTCGCTTCTGTTGATGAAAATGCGCAAATTGGAACAGTAGTAGCATTATTGACTGTTTCCGATTCAGATTCCTCTACAGCTAATGGTAATATATCTGTTTCTATTCTTGGAGGGAATGAGCAGGGCCACTTTGAAGTGCACACTTCTCCCGTCCCCAACCTGAGCTTAATTAAAGTGGCCAGTGTGCTAGACAGAGAGCGGATATCCTCTTATAACCTTACAGTATCTGTGTCGGATAATGGAAAACCTGTGGCTCGATCCTCTTTTGCTAGCTTAGTCATATTTGTGAATGATATTAACGATCACCCACCCATATTCCAGGAAGCAGTCTATAGGGTTGATATTAGTGAGGATGTTCCCAAAGGCAGCTATATTAAAGGTGTCTCTGCCACTGATGGTGATTCTGGGCAGAATGCTAACCTGCGCTACTCGCTAGTGTCGGGAAACAGTTTGGGTTGGTTCGCCATTAGTGAGAACAGTGGCCTGGTCACTAGTGCAGCCATACTTGATAGGGAAACTGCATCTGAAATCATACTGAACATAAGTGCCAAAGACCAAGGCCTGCAACCTAAGATCTCATACACCACACTGATTGTGAACATCACTGATGTGAACGATCAAGTCCCAACGTTCACACAAAACATGTATCATATATCTCCGGTTGAGCATTCACCAGCTGGTAGTGAACTTCTACTACTGTCTGCCATAGATACAGATCTTGGTGCCAATGGCACGGTACGGTTCACATTTGACCCAGAAACACCAGTTAATGTGCAGGAGCTATTCCGGTTAGATGCAGTAACAGGGAGGTTAAGCACTACTTCTGAGCTGGATAGGGAAGAACAGGGTTCCTACCTACTATATGTTAAAGCTACCGATGGAGGTTCTCCTCCTTTACACTCTAATGCTAAAGTCAACATCACATTGAAAGATATTAATGATAACAAGCCCGTCTTTTACCCCATGCAGTATTTTGCTAACGTTAAAGAAAATGAGCCTCCTGGATCTTATGTCACGACCGTGTCAGCCTCTGATCCCGACCTGGGTCGAAATGGCACCGTCAGATATGTCATCACTGCCGGAGACACTTTTAAGTTTCACATCAACAGCAACACAGGCAAAATCACAACATTAGTGCTTCTGGACAGGGAAGAGAAAACAACTTACCAGCTGCAGGTTTCCGCCATAGATGGAGGAGATCTGCGCTCACATACACAAGCCATTGTAACCATCAACGTGATTGACACTCAGGATAACCCGCCTTCATTCAGCCAGAAGGAATACAGCTTTGTAATTTTTGAAAACATGGTCCATGGTACAGTGATAGGAACTGTGTTTGCCACCACAGTCGACTTGAACACCAATATTAGTTATCTGATAGCATCAGGAGACCAGAAAGGCCTTTTTTCAGTTAATAGTGTAACAGGACAGATAACAGCCACTGGATTGATTGACAGGGAGGAGCTGGCATTTTATCAGCTGAAGGTGATCGCCAGAGGTGGAGATGTTACAGGAGAAGCTTTAGTCAACATCACAGTAAAGGATCTGAATGACAATGCTCCTCATTTTCTCCATCCTGTGGAGCATATAAGTGCGGTGGAGAACTGGAAGACGGGTCATCATATATTTCAGGCAAAAGCTTTTGATCCTGATGAAGGTCCTAATGGTATGATAGAGTACAGCCTCCAGCAAAACCCCAAAGGACTGTTTCATATACATGAGAAACATGGACTTATCACACTTACTGGACCTCTAGAGGTCTCCACAAGCTCCTACCAGGTTGAGGTTTTGGCCTCTGACCGTGGCGTTCCCCGGCGCACCTCCACCCTCGTCTTGACTGTCAGTGTGTATGACGTCAATGACAATTCACCTGTGTTTGACCAGCTCTCATATGAAGTTATTATCTTGGAGTCGGAGCCAGTGAACAGTCGTTTCTTCAAGGTGGAAGCTACAGATAAAGACTCTGGAGTAAATGGGGAAATAGTGTATGACATTACTGGTGGGAACACTAATGATGTTTTTGGGATTTTCCCTGATGGACAATTGTACATTAAGGCAGAGCTTGACAGAGAAGTGCAGGACAGGTACAATCTGCTACTGGTGGCACGGGACAGAGCGGTAGAGCCACTAAGTGCTAGCGTCAATGTGACCATTATTCTGGACGATGTCAATGATAACCGGCCACTTTTCAACAGCACAAATTACGTGTTCCGTTTCAAGGAAGAGCAGCCGCGGGGTTCACTGGTTGGACAAGTTTTTGCTGAGGATAAAGACTTTGGTCCAAACAGTGAGGTGAGGTACTCTTTTGAAACACCACAGTCAAACTTTGAGCTGAATGCCATCACTGGAGAATTGACTAGCACACTACAATTGGACAGGGAATCTCTGATGAGGCAGAGAGGTACAGCTGTTTTTACCTTCACGGTCATTTCATCTGATCAGGGACTTCCCAAGCCTCTCAAAGACCAAGCCAAAGTGCAGGTCTACATTCAGGACATCAACGACAATCCACCCAAGTTCACTAAGGACATCTACCAGGCCTCCATCTCAGAGTCAGCACAAAATATGACACAACTACTGAGGGTGTCTGCTTCAGATGTGGATGAAAACAAAAATGGACTGGTGCGCTATCGCCTCTTGGAAGGCAATGAAGAAAACCAGTTCAGCATTGACAGCAGCTCCGGTCAAGTCACACTTGTGGGGAATTTGGACTATGAAGCCACATCCTCTTACTCACTTAAGATCATAGCTGAAGACTCTGGAGCAGTCCCACTGTCCTCTTCTTGCCTGCTGAGCATTAGCATTTTGGATGAGAATGATAACTCTCCATCTTTTCCAAAGTCCACCATTACAGTAGACGTTCTTGAGAACATGCGGATTGGAGAGCTAGTGGCATCCATCACAGCGACTGACTCAGATTCGGGTTCCAATGCCGATATAACATATAGCATCACAGCTAACAACAATCATGGCACTTTTAGTATTAGTCCCAGTACTGGTAGCATTTTCCTCATCCGAAAGCTGGACTACGAAACTCAGTCCCTCTACAAACTGAACATCACTGCAAAGGACAATGGCAGGCCTCAAAGGTCTTCCTCCATCCCTCTTATTATTCATGTTCGAGATTTCAATGACAACCCTCCTGTTTTTACTCCTGGTGATATTTTTAAGTCCATCCCTGAAAACCTTCCTCTGTCCACCTCTGTCATGGCAATCACAGCCCATGACACCGATGCAGATATTAATGGGCAGCTAGAGTACTCAGTAGTCCAGCAAACACCGAGAGGAAGCCACTTCCGCATCAATCCAACCTCTGGCGTCATCCTGACAAACAGCGAGATTGACAGAGAGTTCTCAAATATGTTTGAGCTGACCATCAAAGCAACAGATCAGGCAGTCCCCGTTGAGTTCCGTCGTTTTGCACTGAAGAATGTCACAATCTGGATCACAGACCAAAATGACAATGTTCCAAACTTCATCTCCCAGAACGCTCTGGTGGCTGAACCCAACATTGTAATTGGCTCGATCCTGACAACAGTTGTAGCTTACGATCCTGATGAGGGTGCAAATGGTGAGGTGGAGTATGAGCTGGTCAAAGGCGACTCAGACACTTTCATCATGGACAGGTACAGCGGTGACATTCGACTGGCGTCCCAGCTCATCCCTTCAAAACTCATCTACAGTCTCATCGTTTCTGCCACCGATCATGGTACAGAGCGAAAAACATCCCGTACCGAATTAACTATCATTTTACAGGGCGCTGATGGGCCTGTTTTCTCTCAACCCAAATACATAACAATTTTAAAGGAAGGTCAACCTCCTGGCACCAATGTCATCTCACTAGACGCGTCCAGCCCTCGTGGCTCTGGCACTAAAGTGGAGTATTTCATCGTGGCCGTCCGGAGTGGCGGGAAAGCCGTAGGAAGGCTTTTCACCATTGGTCGTCACACAGGAATGATCCAGACAGCAATGGAACTGGATAGGGAGCAAGGAGCTGATTTGTATCTTCTAGATGTCTACGCCATTGAGACAGAGACCAGCCAACCCCGAACTCAGAGAGCTGAGGTGAGTAATGGCTATTTTTCTGCTAAGCAGTGTTTGCGTTGTTTGCCTTATTTTCCTGGGAAAACTTAATTAGGTTAAACGTTTTTGGAAGTGTGTGCCTGTGATTCTGATGGTTCTTGCATATTATGCTAGAAAGGGTCCAAGAAAATGAGAATTCATGGCTGTGCTGTAACATATGCTGAAGTCATTGGCCTGGTTTAGGGGGATCAAGTTTTCTGATGGAAAAACTGGCAGCCACACTCTTCAAGTTAAAACACACACACTCACACACACACACTGTATATTCCTAATTAAAACCCTGTTTTATGTATTTTTGAGAGAGATCTGGGTTGTGTTAGATGTAAATAACCTTGCACTTGAGCAAGTCATGGTTGTTGTAAGTGGGATTTTGTGTTTTTGGCAGGCTATCCTTATTGTTCCAGGCAAAAAAAAAAAAAAAAGCTCAGGCTATAACTGGTTCACAGAGGCGATTGCTGGGTTTTGTCTTAGAGAGGGAAGCGTGTGCGTATCCTGTGTTTTGTCGAGTTCCTGCCCAAACCATCTTATCAGCTGCCGCAAATTCCACAAATCAAGACGTCAGACAACTTTACTGATTATTCTTATAACTGATTACTCATATTAATCGTGTCCAAACTGGGGGAGTTGGATGGTAGGGAATCATATTTTTCTCAGTTTTGTTTGTAGTCCAGAAAGAAAAAAAGGGGGTTTGTAGGGGAGGGCACCTGAAAGATGGGGGATGCAGCAAGCAGCGAGTGTTTCAGCCCCTTTCTGATACCTGTCTCCAACCAAGCAAGGGGTAATTACGCTGGATTTGAATTTTTTGGGTCAGATTTAAAGCCGGGTGGTCCTGCTTTTGTGCCACCGGCTTTGGCTCAGAGAGCAATAAATGACCGTTAAATTCAGATGACCCTTTAAGTCTTGCTGAATAGAACTTTTTTCTCTCCAGAGAAAAGGAGAGAGACTGAAAAGGAAAACATTTGAAGCTGAAACCATGTAGTACTACTATGCTGTGATGCTTTCTCTCGTGCTCCTGCTAAATTGTCCCCTCGGGATGGAGTTAAAATCCTGTGCTGCAGAAGAGAGCGAGTGGTTGGGGGGGATAATCGGCTGAAACTCTAGTCCGACTTTTTGGGTGGCTAAGGCTGAGCCACTCCTCAAATCAAAACCAAATGTGATTCTATATATGCGTTGAAGGAAATTTCAGCTGGAACCAAAAATTTTGTGTTATTACAGGCTTGATGATACGCATGTATAAATTGGATTTTATTTTCCCTTGCTTTCGCTTGGTTCAGCCCTGCAACATTTCCTCTGAGAACAAAACTTTTGTTATTAACCTTGGAAATAATCTTTTTAAAGAAGTATTTGGGAGTATATCTGTTTAAATATACAATGCTGTACTGTCATAGCAAAGATTTATAAAGGTGAAAACCGTGAGTATTTCAAAAGGGACAAGGCTGCTCACAATCATGCATACATTAGTTTTACTTTCTAAATGCAAAGTGAATCGTTTAAACTCAAATATCATCACATTACTGCAAATATGCTCATGTCCTGAATTGTGTGAAACGTGAGATGTTTTTCATTTTTGTTTTTTTTTTTTTTAGTATAAAACAAGGAGTAAATGCGTTTATATACATATATATATATATATATATATATATATATATATATATATATATATATATATATAAAGATGATATTATAGTATACTTATAATGAAAAACATAAACTTTACTAGCATTAATTTGAGTGATTTCATTAATCTGTTTTGCTCAAAAAAAAAAAAAGATGAAAAACTAAAAAAAAAAAAACTTAGTTCATTAAACAGCCAGCACTACTGATTACTTAATTCTTGGTTTGTGACTCTACCATCACCCATACCTTTCAGAACTCTTTAAGCATGTGTTCCTTTAATTTTGATTGCAATAAACTAGAGGATTAAGTTAAATAAGGAATAAAGCATAATGAGCCATGCTGTTCTTGGCAAATAATCAATGACAGGGTGATATGATGAGGCCCATCAATTATTTTCCTATAACAGCATGTCCCAAAATGATTTATGCCCCTTATACCTCAGCAATCTGCCAATGGTCACATTTAATTTTATTAATAAAAGACTGAAACGTCATACTTTTTATCAGTTTATAGTTAACGTTTAACATCCACGCTATAGCAGCTATAAACACTCATTTCCTCATCAGCTCCTCTGATTTTCTCTCTCATCCTCTTTCCTGAACACTCCCATGGCAGAAAACTTACTGCCTGTTAGAAAGCGCTGACACTGGAGACTCCTTCTATAAATGTAAAACAAACGCCTCTGTACAGAAAGCTTTACCATATCAGCGATTATATGTTTTTCTTTGTGTTATTGTTTTTTATTTGTTTATGTGCCATTTTGGCCATACAAGCCCCTGTGTAAGTTGTTAAGAACTTAAGTTGGTGAAGAAGTGCAGGATGTAGAGAAAGTTGAGATAAAGGGAATAGAAACAGGGTGTTTAGACTCAGTAATGATGTTACAAGAGTGTGTTCCAGTCTGTGTAGCTGACGCATGTTTGATGATGTCATCTTGAATGTTCAGCAATACAGGATCTAACACACAATCTTTTACTTTTTTTCCTGCAGAAACATCTTCATTCAGCCATCTTTAGTCCATGCATGAGTGATCTGTGTGTGTTTCATCTTTTCTCTCTCCCTCTTTCACTTTGAACTAAAGCCCCTCTATATTGACAATGGCACACAAAGAGTAGAGTAACTGATTGCACCTTTTTAGTCTCTCTCTCTCTCTCTCTCTCTCTCTCTCTCTCTCTCTCACACACACACACACAAAATTACTCTTTGCCCTTGTGTAGAGTATATAGCTACATGAGTCTCTGTACCATCTGTCTGATCTAATACTGCGATCACTCTTTCTCTCTCTGTCTCTACACCCCCCCCTCCTCCCTCTCTCTCTCTCTCTCTCTCTCTCTCGCTCACTCTTTTTGATTTAACTTTGTTATCCTTCTTCTTGTCCCTCATTTGGTGACAGATTTAGGGACTGGACCTGAAAATGAACCTGATTACCTTTCTCTCTGTCTCTCTATCTCTTTTTCTGAGCAGTCAGAGGTTGAGGGTTTAGGACATTTAGGGAGCTCCCACATTCCAACAAAAGACACACACACATACACACACATAGAAAGAGAGAGAGAGAGAGAGAAAGAGAGAGAGAGAGAAAGAGCAGATGGCTGGAGAAGATAGAGGTGTCTTATGAGTTTGTTTAACTCCAAGGGCTCGGTGCGTGTGTGTGTGTGTGTGTGTGTGCACGTTTGCATGTGTACTCCACTTTTTTCTCACTATTGTTCTACTCTTTTGCCTCTGTAGAGCTTTTGTATCAACACACACACACACACACACACACATGCACTGTGATTCTGGCTATGAGGAAAATCACAGGTTTATATTAAAGCACTCATTTTCTTTCTACAGTAAAAAGTTCATTTAAGACTTATTTATAACGCACAGAAACGCTAGAAATACACAATTAGTACCACATCTGAGTAAAAGTGCTATAATTAACACTTCTAACATTGTTTTTGAGTAAAACCCGATCAAATTAACACTTGTAGCACCATGTCTTAGTAAAAGTGTTAAAATCAACGCTAACATTGGTTTTGAGTGAAACTGTGTTAGCTTCACAACTGCATCTGTCCACAGCTGTCTTAATAAAAGTGTTAACATGAACGTTAAAATGAAAAACATGGTTTTTGAGTAAAGATTGAACAAATCACCACTTTTTAGCACCATGCCAATTAGCACTTTTGGCATTGTTTTTGAGTAAAACCTCATCAAATTAATACTTTTAGCATCATGCATGTGTAAAAGTGTTTCAAATAATGCTTCTAACATTGAAAGTCACAATTTTAGCATTGTGTCTTAGTAGAAATGCAACAGTTAACATTTCCTACATTGTTTTTCCAATAGAACTGTATTAAATTAACAATTATAACACCATGTCTTTGTAAAAGAGTTATAGTTATTGTGTATAACATTGGTTTGGAGTAAACCTGGGTGAAATTCACAATTTTAGCATTGTGTTTTAGTTGAAATCAAATAATTACACTTTCTACATTAACAATTATAGCACCTTAGTCTTATAGTCTTAGTAAAAGTCTTAAAACCGATGCTTCCAACATTGTCTTTAGAATAAAACTATATCAATCTCAGTATATCATCACTTTTTGCACCATATCTTGGTATAAATTAACACTTTTAGCATTGTTTTTGAGTAAAACTGTATCAAATTAACACTGTAAACACCACGTCTTAGTAAAAGTGTTACTTTCCTAATGTTCCTAAAATTGTTTTTGAATCCAGCATTTTAAATGAATGCTTTTAGCATTGTGTCGCAATATTTTACAAAGGCATTATGGTTAATAATGTTAACTTTAGAAAGTTTATAGTTCTACATAGTTTTCATGGTTAAAAAATGCTTATAAACACACAAATTCAAACTAGCAAACCCAGATTCATTTAGAAACAGACACAGTGTGTTTCTGTGTCCTAACATTGTTAGTATCATTGAGTCTTAGTCAAAACCAAATGTTTTGATGCAAATACTGTGTAATTGGTTATATAATAATTGCGTAACAACATAGTGCTTGTGTTTAAAAGGAAATCAGGCTTTCGGTTTTTGGCAGTTCAGACGACACAGACCTTTGCTATGTGTTTGTAGAAGTCTGGAGCCGTTGTTTTTTTTTGGGTTTTTTTTACCCTTACATTGTTTTCCTCCTGGAAGCATTTGAGTCCAGCGCTGGGTTCTGTGCAGCCGAAGAACGGCACGCTATTCTCAGCATGAAGTGCGTTTACTGAATTTTTAGAAACAGATCCTTCTGGTCCATGACTCAGGGATAGATTGGTTCTGTCTGGTAGTTGAGCCCTGAGGAAATGACATTAAGGTATTATGAGAATTGAGAGAGAGAACTTGATGTGCAGGAGATGTGTGTGTGTGTGTATGTGCTCATAAGTAGCAACTGAGCTAATAAATCAGTTTGTGTACACACACATAATGTTGAAAGTACGTGCTGGCTCTATCGGGTTATGCGACCTCAACAGAACACGCACATGTGCACACACATGTGAATACACATGCGTATACACATGTGCGCGCACACACACACACACATACACACACACAGGGGTGCGTCTGGCTACTTACCTAACCTAGTAGGTGGTCTGCAAAGGTTAAAGTTGAAGAATGTTGTGTGTGTGTGTGTGTGTGTCTGTGTGTGTCTGTCCTGTTGTACGCCAGTAAAACTGAATACACGTGTATAACCAAAGGTTCTTTCACACCCATTAGCCCAATCACTGAATCTGAATCAGAGCAAAATTGATACTTTTAGTTTGTTTGCTGTTTGGTTCCATTTGGTTTCATACTGCACAGAACCAAAAAGCAAAAAAAACCAAAAAACAAAATGGTGACTGAGGACCATGTAGGGCTGAAAACTTGGCACTCAAAAAACAAATCTTGTTTACCAAGTGTGTGCACAAATCACAAAAATCACCCAAGCATTGAGAACATGGAGTCAGCACTAAAGAAATGATCATATCGTATGATCATATGATCGTAATCATATAAATAAATAGTTTGAAATATTTTATGTATAATAAACACACTCAGTGTTTATCTTCTGTTTTTGTTTGTCGGTCCAAATATATGCGCTACAGCTTTGTCCTTTGGCTCAGTTTAACAGCTCACATCTATAAAAAAAAACAAAAAACACATGGCATGTTTGC
>NC_069722.1:20670010-20787510 GCF_027358585.1 Pangasianodon hypophthalmus | reverse complement strand
ATTCGACTTTTTTGTCCAGATCGATGCTCTATCGGCTTGAGATCTGGGGAATTTGGAGGCCAAGTCAACACCTTGAACTCTCTTTTTCATGTTCTTCAAACCATCCCTGAACAATTTTTGCTGTGTGGCAGGGGGCATTAACCTGCTGAAAGGCCACTGCCATTAGGGAATACCGTTGCCATGAAGGCGTGTACTTGGTTTGCAACAATGTTTAGGTAGGTGGGACGTGTCAATGTAACATCCACATGAATGCCAGGACCCAGAGCATCACACTGCCTCCACCGGCTTGCCTTCTTCCCATAGTTCATCCTGGTGCCATCTTTTCCCCAGGTAAGCGATGCACACGCACCCAGCCATCCACATGATGTATAAGAAAATGTGATTCATCAGACCAGGCCACCTTCTTCCATTGCTCCGTGATCCAGTTCTGATGCTCACATGCCCATTGTAGGTGCTTTTGCGGTGGACAGGGGTCAGCATTGGCACCCTGACCAGTCTGCGGCTACAAAGCCCCATGTGCAACAAGTGGTGATGCACTGTGTGTTCTGACACCTTTCTATCATAGCCAGCATTAACTTTTTCAGCAATCTGTGCTACAGTAGCTCTTCTGTGGGATCAGACCAGACAGGCTAGCCTTCACTCCCCACACAAATCAGTGAGCCTTGGGTGCCGTGCGCATGACCCTGTCGCTGGTTCACCGGCTGTCTTTTCTTGGACCACTTTTGGTAGGTACTACCCACTGCATACTCAGATGCTCTGAGCCAGTTGTCTAGCCATCACAATTTGGCCCTTGTCAGAGTCGCTCAGATCCTTATGCTTGCCCATTTTTCATGCTTCCAACACATCAACTTCGAGAACTGACTGTTCACTTGCTGCCTAATATATCCCACTCCTTGACAGGTGCCATTGTAACAAGATGATCAGTGTTATTCAGTTCACCTGTCAGTGGTATTAATTTTGTTGAACTTTTGGAAAAACCAAGAGGAGATTAGCTGATCGTCTTATCAAGTGCAACATGAAAATGAAGGATTTCTTATTTCCAGTTGTGAGGCACAGTAGCCTGCGCTCACTGTAGCCTCAGATTCCTGTACTTGTCTGACAGGAGTGGACCTGATGTGGTCTTCTGCTGTTGTAGCCCATCCGCCTCAGTGTTGGACGTGTTGTTTGTTCTGAGATGCTTTTCTGCTTACCACAGTGGTAGAGTGGTTATATGAGTTACTGTAGCCTTCCTGTCAACTCAAACCAGTCTGGCCATTCTTCTTTGTCCTCTCTCTTCTCACTGGATGTTTATTTTTTTGCACCATTTTGTGTAAACTCTGTAGATTGATGTACGTGAAAAATCACATCCATTTCTGAAATACTCAAATCATGGACCAACAAGTTCAAGCCCTTTGGTCAAAGTCATTGAGATCACATTTTGTTTGATGTGAAAATTAAATGAAGCTCTTGATATGTATCTGCATGATCTTATGCATTGTGCTGATGCCACATAATTGGATGATGAAAAAATTGCATAAATACGATGTACAGATGTTCTTATTACAGATATAATATTTGTAATATATGTAATATAAGTGCTTCTATTATTGCCTTAAAATTCAATTGAAGAACAAGTGGATTTTTTTTTTTAGAACTTAAAAAAAGCAGTGAATGGCCTATTTGGGAACTTTAAGAAAAGCCTCCTGGGTCACGCTCACTTATGAAGCTGGTTGAGAAGATGCTAAGAGTGTTCAAAGCGTCAATAAGAAATATGTTAAGAAATTAAAATCAAAAATAATTTTGATTTAACACTTTTCTTGATCACTGTATAATTCCATGTGTGTTATTTCATAACGTTAATGAAACACTATGAATGAAACATAACGTTAATGAAAACATACAGTCTACTCTCCATCTGTAGCAGCATGCACAGTGTGTGTGTGTGTGTGTGTGTGTGTGTGTGTGTGTGTGTGTGTGGCAGCTCTATTACTCATTAGAGTTATTTGAGCCGGGTCCACACACTCAAAATCAGCCTGAACACAGTGTGTGTATGTGTGTGTGTGTGTGTGTGTGTGTGTGTCTGTGTGTGTGAGTGAGATGAATCTGTTCCAGATGTGTGTCTGAGACATGACACTTAGAAATAAATCAGAGACAAAATCATACAAAAACAGAGACTATGTATCGCCCAATGCTGGGCAAATGCTAGTTCTGGACATTAACCATTTAACATTAACCATTTTACTCTCTCTCTCTCTCTCTCTCTTTTGAAACACTTCCTGTGAACACAATTTAGACCTAGTTTTTCTGAAAAGTCCCATTTCACAAATACACACAACACAGTTTCTGCCAAACACACAGAAATCTTCTAGTGAAACATTTGTGTGTGTGAGTGTGTGTCTTCTGACCCACTTGGCTGGATGTTATTTAGCATTTTGAAATTATTACTTTCCTTAGCTAAGTGCATCATTAATATAATGATCATTAGTTGTTGTTGTTTGTGCTGTTGTTTATGTGTTTAGTTGCTTAGCCCACATCATTTGATCTTCTTATTAAATTGGCTTGAGGAAATCTAGTGGGAAAATCTTAATGAGAATATGATTAGCCTCACATTCACACACACACTCACTCTCACACACACACACACACACACACACACACACACACACACAGAGCTTTGCCCTAATTTCCCCTCTTTCACTGGTTTACTATTCTCTACCCTTTTCCTTCTCTCTTTCTCTTTCTCGCTCTCTCTCTCTTTCACTCTTTCTCTTATATATCCCATACTCCCACATTAAATTATTTCTCTCCATTCTTCTCATTTTCCATCTCTCTTTTATCTTTTTCTTTTTCCTGTCTTTCTTTCCACACTTATTCTTTCCCTATCTCTGTATGTCTTTCTCACTTTATCCATCTCTTTCACTCCGTTTTTTTTTCTTTTTTACTCTCTCTCCTTATCTTTGTCCTCTGGCTCTGTGGCTCTTTCTCTCTTTCTCCTTATCATCATCCTCTATCTCTTTCTCTCTCTCTCCCATGCTCATCAGTGAGGGATTATTGTTGGGTTGTTATCCCATTTAATGCAATTTTCTGCTTAATACTTGTCCAGCTTTGAGCACCACACACACACACACACACACACACACACACACACACACACACACACACACACACACTCTTGGAAGACACTAAATTCAGTGCATTTACTACTGACATTTGTGGAGGAGTTCTAGGTATTTACTGGGTATTTACTGAGGTATTGGGTGCCTACAGTTATTTGGGTGGTTACAGGTATTACTACCCCAGTTGTGTTTAATGGGGGTATTTTTGCAGGTTTAGGGCTGGTTGGCGCTGGGTACTAAAGTAATGCAGTAGTTGGAGGGTTGGGAGCAGTTATGAGTACTTACTGGTTCATTGGGGTAGTTTGGGCTCCTTCCCTGCATGTTTGTTGAAGTTGAGGCTGCTGAAGTTTTGAGAGTTTCAGTAGGCATTTTCTAGGGTATTGGGTAGTTTGGCCCATTTACTGGCATTTTGGGGTGGGTGAGGGACTTTTATTGGAGTTTTGATTTTTTGTAAATGTACTTACTGGGTTATTTGGGTACTTGGGGCTATTTACTGGCACTTTGGGGTAGTTGGTAGTATTTACTGGAGTTCTGAGGGGTTTCATAGGTGTTTGTTCATTGGAGTACTTTGGGCTATTTACTAGATTTTTGGATATCTACTGGGTTATTTGGGTACTTTGGGCAACTTACTGGCATTTCTGGGAAGGGTCCCTGGAGGACTAGTGGTTAGGTCTCGGCGCTCTCACTGCCGCGGCCCAGGTTTGATTCCCGGCCAGGGAACCAACCCCAGCCACTGGTTGCACAAAACAGTGCACTCCCAGTGCCAGTCCCAAGCCCGGATAAAATTGGGGAGGGTTGCGTCAGGAAGGACATCCGGCGTTAAAACTGTGCCAAATCAAATATGTGGACCAATGATCTGCTGTGGCGACCCCTAATGGGAGCAGAACAACTACTGGCATTTCTGGGTAAGTGGGGGACCCTTATTGAAGTTTTTTTACTTGTTCATAAGTGTATTTACTGAGTTATTTGGGTATTTAGGACTAGTTACCGGCACGTTGTGCTAGCTGGGGGTTTTACTTGAGTTTTAAAGGGTTTATTAGTATTTATTGGGGTAGTTTGGGCTGTTTACCTGCATGTTTGATATAGTTGGGACTACTGAAGTTTTGAGAGGTTCTGTGGGTCATTACTGGGGTACTGGGCTAGTTATGGCTATTCAGTGGCATTTTAGGGTAGCTGGTGGTATTTACTGGGGTTTTGGGGGTACCAACTGAGTTATTTGGGTACTTAGGGCATTCCAGGGTAGGTGGGGTGTTTATTGGAGGTTTAAGGGGTTCTATGGGTATTTACTGGGTTATTGGGGTAGTTAGGGCTAGTTGTTGGAATTTTAGTTGGGGTATTTACTGGAGTTTTCAGGGGTGTTATATGAATTTACTTGGGTTAGTTGGGGGTATTTTCTTAAGTATTTTTAGGTATTTAAAGGTGCATATTAATTAGGATAGTTGGATGTATTTATTGGGGTATCGGGTATGTGGTATTGTTGATATTTTCAAAACCGGTTGTTTGTTTTTCCATCATTTAAATTTCAGCAATTAAAATCTTTTTTAAATTGTATTTGAATCCCTCTGTGCTTTGATTGTGTGTGTGTGTGTGTGTGTGTGTGTAAGAGAGAGAGAAAGTTTCACAGCGTCTTCAAAAGCTGCATCTTTAAAAAAACAAAACAAAATAAAAAAAAGGCTTTTCGGATTCCTGCGATTTTCAGGGTATTAATCTTTCTTTTATATGCTCACATCCAGTCTGCCTCCTCCTTTTTAAAAAAAAAAAAAAGTCTTTTTAACGCTCTTATTTCTCTCCTTTCACGTCGCCTGTCTCCTCTTGCTGATTACTGACTGCTTTATAAAGTCGTCCGAAGTGAATTTTGCACCTTTTCTGCCATCGCCATGGCCACGGGGGAATTCACATCTTTTAAATGCAAATGCGTGTGTGTGAGTGAGCGCGGGCAGTGTGTGGGATGGGGGAGGCCGTGAAGGGAGAGAGGACGTCCTTTCTCCCTGCGACTGACAGCAAAGGAACCCTTAAAGCGTGACAAAAGCTTGGCAACATCATTACATCCTCCTCTCTCTCTCACACGCACACACAAACACACACACACACACATACACTCACTTGGGGCACAAAGTCTGTCTCAGAGCAGGTCGGAAAGTTGCACTTGATGTTTGGACTCTTTGGCTTGTCTCGAAAAGAGGATGGACGAGGATAGAGTGTGTGTCCAATCGACCACAATCGGCCAGTTTTAGCAAGTGAAAATGTGCCATAAGCATTAATGCATTTCTTATTGGCAATGAGAGTGATGGAAAACTGAGAGAGAGAGTCAGACAGACAGAGATGACAGAGAGATGACAGAGAGAGTGGTGGGGTATTGAGAGAAAGTGTAAGGGGTATTTATTTTGGATATTATGTTGGTTAGGGGTATTTACTGGGGTATTTAGGGTTTTGGAAATATTAATGGTGCTGAAGCTGGGGCTTTGTGGGTATTTACTGGCGCATTGTATGGTGAGTACCAGGGTACCAGGGTATTGGTTAAGTAGGCATATTTATTGGGCTAGTTAGGAGTATTTATTGGGGTACTGTGAATGATTTAGGATTTTAATTGGGTAATAGTGTAGGTAGGGTTACATACTGTGGTATTAGGGTAGTTGGGAGAATTAACTAAGGTATTAGAGTAGTTAGGTATATTTACTGGATAAGTTAGAAGTATTTACTGGTGTAGTAGAGTAGCTAGGGATATTTACTAGGGTATTGGGGAAGGTACAGGTATTTACTGGGGTATTAGGGCAGTGAGGCACATTAACTAGGTTACAGGATATTGGTATTTACTGATGTGACAGGGTACTGGGGTATGAGGTAATTAGGGGTATTTATTTGGGTTATTAGCTGTGGCATTGAAATAGGTAAGGGTATTTACTGGAGTATTGGGGTAGGTAGGGGTATTTTCTTGGGTATTGGGGGATGGGGTAATTAGAGCTATTTGTTGGGTTAATTATTAGGGGATTGGGAGTAGTTATAGGTGCTTGGGTAGTTATGGGTATTGACCAGGGAATTGAGGTTGCTAGGGGCATTTACTGGTACATTGAAGTAGTGCAGTATTGGGGTAATTCTTTGATTTGGCCAGCAAAAGTATTACCCATCCTCACATTTATCTCTTTTAGACACACAGACAGACAGACACAGACACACACACACACACACACACACACACACACACACTGGCAGCTTCCTCTCCTGACCTCGACTGCTTGGAGGTCAAACTGCGTCCCATGAGGTCCATAAATGTTGAGTGCTGACATTTTTTCACTTAAGAAAATAAAAGCAGAAAATCAAAACAAACAGCTGGTAATCTCAGCGAGACTGCCTGCTGTGATAACACACACACACACACACACACACACAGGATAAACACACTGTAACTCAACACAGTCCCTGTCTGCCCAACACACTGTACATTCAAAACACACATCGTAATGCAATAGAAACAAACTTTATGCCCAACACACACTCCATATACTCACAAACACTCACACAGGACACAGTACACTCCCAACACACACACACACACACACACACACACTGTCCATGTTGTGATCATGGATGATGTATGTTGAAGCAGCAGTGTGTCGGAAGACCTAAAGCCCCTCATGCTCTAGCACCCAGCAACACACACTCGACAGGGGCAGACTACTTCAACTTTACACTCCCACACATACACACACACACACATTCACACACACACACATACACACATATACACACACTTGGACACACAGGGGCCAGTGTTTTCTGTGAGAGGTTTGTTTGCTCTTGTGTTTTCGGCTCTCACTTAAAACACAATGTGGTCACACGCTGCCTCTCCACTCTCCTCAGATGCAAAATAAACACCCCAAATTACCCTAGTAAATACCACAACCTCCTCCAAACTACCTCAGTAAATACCCCAGGTGGTTACAAAACCCCAGTAAGTCCCCTTTCATACTCCTTTCTACCCCAGTAAATACCTCTAACTAGCCTGATACACCTGTAAATAACACACCTACTCAAATATCACAGTAATTGCCCCTAACTACCAAAATTCTCTAGTAAATACTATACACAATGCTTATACCCTAGTACCTACCCCTAACTACACTAAATAGCTTCTTAAATACCCCCAATGCCAATAGCTGCCCCAATCGTTGGTCAATACTCCTAACTAGCCCAATATCTCCATTACCCCAGTAAATATCACAAATTACCTCAAAACATAAACACGCAAGACTACCACAATACCACTAACCAGATTCCCCTATAAATACCTTGACTACTCAAACACCCCAGTGTATGCCCTAACTACCTAAATTCTCTGGTAACATAAACAACCCTGATACCCTAGTGACTACCCCAACAACACTAAATATCCCCAGAAATACCCCCCAAACTACCCAACTAATTATTCCAATACCACCTTTAATACTTATCCTAAACACCATCTACAAACCCCAATACCCCAATACCTCAGACAATACCCCAAACTAGTCCAATATCCCTGGAAATACTTCAAACTACCTCTATACCTGAATGAATACCCAAATACTCCAATAAATACACCTAACTATCCCAACACTCTAGTAAATACCCTAATTTCCTAGTAAATATTACTAGATACCCCTAACTACCTCGATACCACAGTAAATAACACAGTTTCTTACATGTACAGTATATCACTTTAATGTCTGCACATATACCTTACCCTTTTCTTTTTCTTTCTTGCTTTTTATGTGTCAGGGAAAAAGGGGGGAGATTCTTTACATTTTTCTAGGCGGCACTTTGGGACGTCGCGGCCTGGCAAACTGAAATCCGACTGGATCCAGACACACACACACACACACACACACATGAAAGATAAAGCACACAACCAAGTACATGCACATGTAATGAATTCACACAGTGTGGGAAAGTCAAAGTGATCCTTCAGAGAGAGAGAGAGACAGATTAAGTTCTCCCTCTTTCAGGACCTCAAGAATTTTGTCTCCCTCAGTCATTTACATCAACCCGCTGAACACCTCATATAGACACAGTGTGTGTGTGTGTGTGTGTGTGTGTGTGTGTGTGTGTGTGTGAGAGAGAGAGAGAGAGAGAGAGAGAGAGAAGGAGAGAGAGAACAGAAATGAGGAATGTGAAAGGCTGAGAATGAGAGATTATAAAATGTGAGAGGCAAAAACATGGAGTGAAAGAGGTATAGCAAGAGTATGAAGGAAAGCAAGGAAAAATGGGAGAATGAGCAGGAACAGAGGGGGGAAACAGATGGACAGATTAGAGAGATGGAAGTTAAAAACATAGAAAGGAAAGAAAAGATAGGTAAAGGAGGAAACAGGAGGAGAATAAAAACAGAGAGAGAGAGAAGAGAACAGGGACGGAGAGAGAGACAGAGATATAATTCCTGACCTTCATTACTTCATAGTGAAGCAATGTGCTTTAGCACACACACACACACACACACACACACATACACACAAGTAGTCAGTGAGGAGCATGCTTACTAATGGCCCAGGACATTTTTGAGTTCCTGAGAAATTAACATGTTAAATATATGATGTCTGTGTGTGTGTGTGTGTGTGTGTGTGTGTGTTTGGGGTGTGTGTTTGGGGGTTCTGCTGTATGTCTGAACTTGAGCAAGTGTGTATGTGTGTAATGGAAACCATGCCAGGTTGAAGTGTCTTTGTGCCTGTACTAAAACAGCCACACACACACACACACACACACACACACACACACACACACACACACACACACACACACTTCAGAGAGTAAACGTGGGTGGTGGCGATCAGTAGCGGTCCCATCTGGAAGGAGATAGCAAGAACATACAAGACACACACACACATGCATTACTACAGTTAGAGCACTGTTGTGTGTGTAAAGACTTTTATGGTAATTACACAAGCACTAACCTCTGCAGCTATTCTTATGAAGACTCGAAACTCCGCCTCTTCATGATGTGATTGGCTGGAAGAAAAATGATTGACATATATAAGAAACATTTCCACCTCTCTTATCTTGATGTAGTAAGAGCAGGTCAGAGTAATCTGGATCAGACTGCTCTGTGTGTTTTTGTTTGTGTGTGTGTGTGTGTGTGTGTGTGTGTGTGTGTGTTTTAGATTCCGCAGTTGTATCTTGTCTGGAGTGTCTGGGTTATGTCTGATCACAGGTCTTTAACCTGGTGAACCCAATCACCCCTCAGAGAAAGAGACAGAGAGAGAGAGAGAGAGAGAGAGAGAGAGAGAGAGAGAGAGATCAGTATACACACATGACAGAAATCTGCTACTTCATATGAATGAAGTTGGAATTAAAGCTACAAGTCCTAACTCCGCCCCCTTGGTATAACCACTCCCCCTTATAATAGTCCCATCCATAACTCTGCCCCTTCTGTATAAACTCATCCCATTCTTTATCTCTCATCTCTTTTCCTCTCACTTATCCTCGCTTCTTTCTTGCTCTCCCTTCTCGTTTTCCCTTTCTCATAATGTCTTTCTCTCAATGTATCTTTATTTTCTATATTCAATGTATATTTCTCTCCCCTCTTTTATTCCTTCCTTTTCTTCCTCTTATTCCTTAATTTGTCTTACCCTTTTTATTCTCCAATCACTGCCTTGCTCCCATTACCTTTTCATCCTCTCTGTCACTTTTTCTCATTCTTTCCATCTTTCACCCCTCTTTTTGTCTTTCTCTCTTTAAAGCACTTTTTGTCTCTCCATACCAGATTTCGTTCTCTTTCAATTTCGCTGCCTCTCCTTCTTTCTTTCTCTCTCTATCCTTTCTAATTTCTTCTTCCCCCCTTTTTCCCCACCCTTTCTTCCCATAACTTCCTCTTCCTTTTTCTCTCTCTCTCTCTTTCCCTCTGTCAATGGCTACATGTCAGTGATGAAGAGATGACCGATTAGAATGAGGGAGAAGACGGAGACTGTGTGTGTTTCAGTGTCAGACCCTGGAGGCCATTTCAGATCTCCTGCTCACACACACACACACACACACACACACACACACACACACACACACACAATAGTGGGTTAAAATAGTGTGAATTAATGAACTCTATGTGTGGGAACGTCCCAGGGCGAATTAATGGAGGGAACGAAAGAAGAAAAGCAGCACTGCTTCCTTAGCATTTCTATAGGCTCTCTCTCTCTGACTCTCTCTCTCTGACTCTCTCTCTCTCGCTCTCTCTCTCTCTCTTTTTCTCTTTCTCTTTCATCAAACCCTTTAATCCTGAGGGTGTATGCACAGTCTGGACCAAAGACTGATAAGCAGGCCAGTAAGCACCACAATGTGTGTGTGTGTGTGTGTTAATGTTACTGTGAGTGCTGGTCATGGCTAAAAACAGAGAAAGAGATGAAAGGAGTTTTTGCAGATGTGCTGTGTGTGTGTGTGTGTGTGTGTGTGTGTGTGTGTGAGTTGATTTTCTTGATCTTCCTTTTGACACACAGTCCCCCAAGTACATGAACACACAGAGCACTAATCCCCCTTTTCCCTCAGCTTATCCTTATTACTGGAGAATCCATATTTGATGAATCTTCAAATGAAAGTGGACTCGATCGGAATTTGTTTTTTAGACACTGTGTATGTAAAAAGATCAATTACACTCTAACTGTACACCTATAACATGGAAACAACAGAAAAACACCTGGGAGCATGGTGTTATAGAAAAATGATCAACAATGGGGTGGTCTAATGACCAGTAGTTACCGTTTTTTGCCAACAATTACAATATTTTTTTTTATTAAAGTACAACACGTCACACGTTTTTATCCACTTATAGTTACCCTAGAGTCACACTAGTGAGCAGCAAGTCCGTCATGTTGTTTGTAGTTTGTCTCTTGTAGGACTGTAGCAAATTCTTAAATGGCAACTAACTGCAAGTAGGAAGTAAGTTACGAGTGAGGAATAGAAGAAATATCAGACAGCACGTGCCACTGGAATCTTCTGAGGAATCATTTGAACCAATCATTTGGATTTTACCGTAGATACCCGATTTTTTTACCTAATTTGCATAGAATTGAGAAAATCTCAAATGTTGCTTGTCACCTGACGAAATCTATCTCATGTTAAATCTATAACACTGACTAAACAGGAGGAAATATATGTATATGTACAGTACATCACTCAACACAGTTAGCTGGCTAGCTTGTTAACAAAAGGCAAACACGGAGGCATGTTTTTTCCCACTTTGTAGCTCGAACGCATGGAGATCGACTTCCGACTTCTGATCAGAAACCGGCACAAAGCACAAAATCCTCTGTCCTGAAAACTTTCTTGTGATGGACGACTTCAAGTTACATTTTTTACCTCTGACTGCTTCAGATTGCTGACACTGGAGACTCCTTCCCTAAACATTAAATCTCCGTACAGAAAACTTGAACATATCAACAATTAGCTATTTATATGTGGCTGTTTGTGGAGTGTTTACTATACAAATAAAGTCCCTGTGTACGTCGTTACTATAGCAATGATAATGTGCTAGAACGAGTGCATCTGAATTCCAGCCAGAACTACTGTCAGAGCTGCTGTTATGGAACATGAATCAACTCCTTCTGTCCAATCAGAATCCGGAATTTCACTGATGGACAGAGTAGATGGGGTGGGGTATATTACAAAATACTCCTTGTAGTGATGAAATGACCACTGAGTGAACGTCCAGTAGGGAACACAGGTTTGTGGTTTGAAACACCTCCATATAAGACTAGTGTTTATGTGACAGAATGCTGAATGAAATCTGTTATTGAACATGGACCAAGTTAGTGTGCTATCAAGTGTTCAGCAGTAATGAGCAGGACCCCATTTTGAACACAGACAGAAGAAGTGTGTGTGGAGGAGTTGTAGGCTGTGCCTCTTAAAAACCTGGCGCTTTATTCAGACAGATAAGACTGAGCGGAGTGCTCGGTGGACACATACACACACACACACACACACACACACACACACACACACACACACACACCTCTCTGGTGCGTCGCCAGTCTCTAATGGTTTTGTGTTTATCCTCATGTTATCTGCTCTTTCCACTGTGAGCTTCCTTGACTGGAATCTGCACCCTTGATGTGAGTGCATGAGTATTTGTGTGTGTGTGTGTGTGTGTGTGTGTGTGTGTATATGTGTTTGTGTATAGCGTGAGAGAGAGAGCAGTGTGTTCACTCACAGTATCCGAAGTTTGTCAAACACCACAGCGTAAAGACGCCACGCTGCCGAATAATGGCGTGATGGCAAGGTGTGATTACGTGTGTGTGTGTGTGTGTGTGTTTGTGTGTGTGTTTGCATGCCATTATTATATAACTGATGCAGACGTAATAATGGCAGTCTGGCAGCGGTGATTATGAGTCATTTACAGATCGTTGGCAGTTATGCATTATTTACTCTCTAATACAGTAAATGGCTGTTTATTTTTCTTTGTTTTTATTATTTTTATTGTTTTTATCTTTTCCGCTTTCACTTTTATGCTGCAAAAATGTAAAACAAAAAAATGTGCTTTTTCCTGAAATGAAATGGATTCTTAGAATGAAAAATAAAATACTTACATTTTTTTTTTTAGGACAAAAATAAAAGACCAAAATATGATACAGTCATACACTCTTGCTCTCTCCTGTTATAACCAACCCCTTCTCCCTCTCTCTCTTTCTCTCTCTCTCTCTCTTGTGTGTATGTGTGTGTGTGTGTGTGTGTGTGTGGTTGCATGCTATGCTGCTAACTTTAGCATGGTCTGGCTTAAGGGTCTTCCCCAAACTGATCATATTATTTGACTGTGCTCGAAATAAAAGCAGCGCCAGTGGACAAAACTGTCCAAACATGGACGTCCTCAGATCTCTAATTAGCAGGAACAGCGGTTTAATTGAGTCATTTGTTTTTGTCTCGCGGGAAAAATAAAAATAACAATGTGAGCGAGTGTGTAGAGTGTGTGTGAAGAATGTGTGTGTGTTGGGGGGAAAAAAACAGAAGCGTATCGTTTAGCAGCCTGTAATTTAGGGATCGGCTTCTCCTGATTAACGGTGAGGTTTCCTCCTGTCTCCCAGCGTGTGTTTACGCAACTCTGTGTATGTATATGTGTGTGCGTGTGTGTGTGTGCGCGTGTGTGATCGCCATTGTTTTTCCCAGAGCTGATCGCACAGCCTCGTTGACCTTGTGTGTGTGTGTGTGTGTGTGTGTGGGCAAGATGGATGGGGGGGTCAGGGGGGTCAGTTGTTCCACAAAGTCCTAAAGTTCTCAAATCATGATTACAGGTTTAGCCCACACATGTGTGGAGAACTGAGAGAGAGGGACAGAGCGAGAGAGAGAATGACAGCCAGCCAAAGAGAAATGAACAGAGAGACAGACAAAGAGAGAGATAGACAGACAGAGACAGACAAAGAGAGAGACAGTGAAAGAGAGGCAGACATAGAGCCAACAGACAGTGTGAGACACACAGAGAGACAGACAGGTGGAGAGAGACAGATGGAGAGAGACAAACAGAGTGATAGACAGAGATGGAGAGCGAGAGAGAGAGAGAGGGAGAGAGAGCAAGACAGATAGATAGACAGACAGAGAAAGACAGAGCGACAAAGAGAGAGAGACAGGCAGACAGAAAGCGAGACAGATAGAGATTGAAAGAGAGAGACAAAGAGACAGAGATACAGAAAGAGACAAACAGATGTAGAGAGCATCAGAGAGAGACATATAGGCGGAGAAAGACAGTGAGACGGAGAAAGCAAGAGAGGCAGACAGTGAAATAGAGAGAGAGAGTGAGAGAGACAGACAGAAAATGAGAGACAGTGAGTGAGAGAGAGAGAGGGAGAGCAAAAGAGACAGCCAGAGGAAGACACACAGGGAGAGACCAAGAGAGAAAGCCACAGAGATGGACAGACAGACAGACCAGCACACAGACAGAGGATGACAGAGAGAGACAAAGAAAGACAGCTAGAGAGAGAGACAGACAGACCGTCAGGAAGAGAAAGACAGATAGAGAGAGAGAGAGAAACGCTTTATGGAAAACAGAATCATTCTTGTCGATTGCCAGTCATCAAGCCAAAAGCAACAACAGCTGGCTTCTTCTCTTTCTCTCTCTTTTTCCCATTTACCTTCTATTGTTTTTGTGGCCTCCACTAAACCCAACTCCAGACCTGTATCTATGTACATCTCTACCTGTCTGTCTGTCTGTCTGTCTGTCTGTCACACTCTGGAATGTACTGTGTGTGTGGATAGACAAAATGAGGAAATTTGTCTGAAAAAATTATATGCTATGGTGCGCGTGTGCGTGTGTGTGTGTGTGTGTGTGTGTGTGTGTGTAGAGGGTGGGTATGCGAGTGTAAGAGTAAGAGAGAAAAAAATGTATAAAGAGATGGAAAATTTTAAAAATGAGAGAGGAAGAGGGAGAGAGTAGTAATGACTTTAACAGCTGTTAATAAATTAATTACTGAGGTGTCAGTGCTACTTCTATCTCATCGATCTATCTCGTGTGTGTGTGTGTAGATGAAATCCATACATTATTCTGTGTTTAATTCAGTTTTTTAAACACAGCTGTCTCATTTCGTCTGTGCTTTCCCCTCAAGACATGCAGAGATGGAAAATTGATCCTTAGTAATCACAATCCAGTGTGAGAAATTCTCAAGTGAAACTGAAATCAATCTAAATACTGTGTTCACACACTGTCTGCTCCTACCACAAAGTGAGATAATTCAGTGAAAATATGAAATAAACACAGTTTTCCTCTTACTGTCTGAATTTCTGCTTCTTTAGCTGTGCATTGATTCTACAAGGCTAATTTAGATAACAAGTAAGGCAAATCTATCTCTCCTACAATTGTTTATATAAACATATAGATTGTCCTAAATCTCCTTATATGACATGATATAATGTTCTGTGGAAAATGGACCATTCTGGAATAGTCCCGTTACATCTGGAGTAAAGTTAACACAGCATTCCACAATAAGAACATCATACCAAAAGTCAAACATGGTGGTGGTAGTGTGATGGTGTGGGGATGCTTTGCTGCTTCAGGGCCTGGGAGACTTGCCATAATTGACAGAACCATGAATTCTGTTCTCTAAAAGAAAATCCTGAAGGAGAATGTCCGGTCACCAGTATGTGATCTGAAGCTCAAGCGGAGTTAGGCTACGCACCAGGATAATGATCTAAAGTACAAGAGCAAGTCCACCTCTGAATGGCACAAAAGAAACAAAATTAAGGTTTTGGAATCAATCGGAACTCCAATGAGATGCTGGGGCAGGAACTTCACAGCGATCTGAAAGACTTACCTTCAGTTATAGGAATCATTTATTTGCAGTTGTTGGTGGAATATGCAAATATAGAGGAAATCAGTAGGGTGCAAATACTTTTTTTTTACAACACTGTATTCCTGTTTTAAATGTTTTCATAACCTCCAGATTTATGTTACATTTTCCACTATCAAATCTGCAATGCCTAGGGGACAGAATAGTCTAAAAAAATAAAATAAATTTGGTTGTCCAAGATGGCCTCCTCCAAAAAGTTCTAGCATTCAGAGATATATTAAAGTTTAGTTCATGTACTGTAAGATTACAGTAGTTCATTCTGTGTCCTAAACCACATAAGCATGTCAGTGTGACATTATTTAACACAACTTGTGTGATTTGAGGATGATACTTATAGAAAAGACCTTATATCTTAGTGGGGATTAAATGTCCCCACAAGGATAGGAATATCTGACATTTTTGACCTTGCGGGGACATTTGGCTGGTCTTCAGAGTTGGCTGTTTTTTAACAACAACAAAAAAGACTGCAGCTTTTATTTTAAAAAGTTAAAAGAACTAAACTTTTGGTTGCTGAGGTTAAGGTTAGGGTTAGATATGGTGTAGCATAGCGTTAATTAACTAGATTATAATTATATCAGTGGAAGGTCCTCAGAGGGACAGTAAGCCAAGTGTGTGTGTGTGTGTGTGTGTGTGTGTGTGTGTGTGTGTGTGCTTACTAAATCAGAGGACTGGAGTGTGAGACAGCAGCAGGAGAAATCATATTGACCGTGCAGAGAAAGCGTGTAATCGGACAAACACTCCGTGAACGAGGGATGAGTGAGATCCGGAGACAGAACAAGTGAGAAAAAAGAGAGACAGATTAAAGTATTTAAGTATGTGTATAACAGATTCATCTCATCTAGGCTTGTGGGTCAGTGGTTTTGTGTGTTTATATGAATCTCTTCTAAGCAAGTCTTTGTGTGTGGGTGTGTGTGGGTGTGTGTGACACACAGATAAAGCATGTGTTAGTGTGAGGTGTGTGTGTGTGTGACATGTCATTACACATTGTGTATTTGTTTGTGGTTATATGTTTGTAACTGTTTAATGTATGTGTTTGTGTTCTCCTCTAGGCGAGCATCTCCTCTAGGCGAGTGTGTGTTTGCATCTGTGCCAGTGCGAGAGTAGTATAGCGATTCTGTGTGTGTATTGTGTGTCCATGTGAATTCACATTTTTGATAAGCCAAACACACGATACACTCACTACATAAGTGCTTAATGTTATGAGGGCATTGTTGCTACGCAATTGGGACGTATAAGCTAGCTGATAATGGAGGCTAACAATGTATCGAGCTAGCAATACAGAGTCATTAGTCTTAAACAGACAAAATAAAGGCACAGTGACAGTGAAAACAAGACAGACCCTTCATTAAGATCAACATTTACCTCAGATGTGTTGGTAAATTACAAAAAAAATGGCTTTTATGACTAAAATTACACTGTACTTACCTTTACCGTCAAGCGCTAACCAAAGTTAGACGTTTCACCATATTAAAAAAGGTGAACATCGTGTTATATTTTTATTAAGTCAGAAAGTTTGATTTATGTGAAATCTTTTCAGAAACATGACTGAAACTTTGACTGAACATGGAATTAATACTTTTAAGGTAATGTAAGAATGTGTGTGTGTTTGTGTGAGGGTATATGAAAGCTTGTGCGAGTATGAGAGAGAGGGGCGAGACAGGGAGAGTATAGTGGTGGCTTAGGTGATGATTGGTTCTGTCTCGCAGTGGATCAAGTGTGTGATACTGTGAGTCCTCTGTGTGTGTGTGTGTGCGTATCTGTGTGCGCTCAGTACAAACTCTGAAACACTCAACTTATGTTGAGTGATAACACACAGACTAAGAAAAAGACACACTCCTCCGTCTCTGTTTTTCTCACACTTATTTTTTCTCTGGTTCCACCTCTGAGTCCTCCAGCTTTTCTGTCTCACTATCTTTCTTTCTGTCTCCCGCTATCCTAGTGTGTCTCTTCCCTTCTCTCTTTCTCTCAGAAAAGTCTCTGTAATAAATGAAACTTTCAGATGCCGCCATTTTATATACATGTGTATCTCATGCAATATGGATACTATACTTCCTGTGTCTCTCCCTCTTGGTCTACATCTCCTTGTCTTTCTTTCTGTCTTGATGTAAGTTGTTTATCTTGTTTCTTTCTCAGCTCTTTTTTGTTCACCAATCTGTGAGCATCGTAAAGTCAACATGTTTTTGCGTCTCCTGTAAACGAATGCTTCCCTCTGACCACTTCAGCCCAAACAGTACTTCAACACTCCAGTGCTGTTTACATTACCGCGTAAATGTTGTATCGGGGCGGGTGTGTGTTTTTACATTGTGTTTGTGTTGATGTGAATGGTGAGATTTGATCTGTGTACATTACAGGCACTTTCTCTGTCTGATATATTGATTTAGCAGTGTGCTCGAGAGTGTCCGGCTATAGATGGTATTTTGGACGAGAATTGCACAGCAGTTTTTAAAAACATGTTGGACAAAAAAAAAAAAATGTCCATGAAACAAAGTTACTCAGTTTTATCACTGATATTTTTGTCCATCGTGTTTTTCAACCTTCTGTTTAATTCTCAGCTGGTGAAAAGAATAACATTATTGCATGATTACAAGAATTACATGATTGCATGATTACAAGAATTACATGATTTCCAAGAAGCTTGTTCACATTTCTCCAAATGAAGGATCTTTGAAAGACAGCTGTCCATGCGCTACATTCTACATGGGACAAACTTTTTCCCCTCAAAAGCCTCCTTCTTAGCTAGACAGGGTCAGAAAATCACTCTCTGAAACAAACATCTAACCCTGCCACCACATGGTTGACATAACGTAGTGCTTTTCTTAGCACTATTTCCTATCTACTGCCCCACCTCCTTTATACAATGAACAGCTTGCAAATGACGAATAAACGGGAACATTCCAGAAGTTTCAGAAGTTAAGAGTGGCTCTCAGAAGCACTTAAGCATATTAGTTATCAAATTATGCTGCTTGTCAGACTGTGCTACAGTAGCTAGTTTGATTTAACCAGCTATGTTATGGCTAACAATAAATAACATTTTGGATTCATGGAAGCATATCATTCAAGCACTTTAGCTAGGTAAGGGTGGTGGTGCATCCAGAGCCTATCGTGGGAACACTGGGTGGAACCCCTAGATGGGACCCCTGTGCACACACACATTCACACTATCACATCTATGGGCAATTTAGAGTCACCAATCCACCTCCTTATATATTTATGGGAGTTTTGAGGAAACCTGAGAACCCAGAGGAAACCCATCCAGACACATGGAGAATATGCAAAACTCCATACAGACAGTAACTCGAGCTCAGGAACTCAGGAACTGTGAGGCTGCAACTCTACCATAATGGCTTGTAACTCAATATTAAATCATAAACATTGACATCCTATAAACAATATGGCATTTACTATCTGTGAATACCATCCATAGCCCAAAAACATCTTTACCCAGACATTCTTTTTGTTCATTTCGGCCTGGTTGCTTCACTAGCATCACTAGCAGTTTAAGACTTGATCCTATTAAGGTGCCAAAAAGGAAACAATAAGAACAGAAGACACTCAGCTTTCTCTCCATACAACAATAGCACTGAACAACGGAGTCATTCATCGTGCACTTATCCCTCTCTCTACGCTCGTCTCTAAGGAGAAGGATAGTGAGAAAGACACAAAAACAAGATGTCAGAGCTGCATTACAGCTTCGCTAACTAATGACTTGGCAAGGTCACAACCTCAGGGACTCTGGTAACTTCCAGTCCGTCACCTCTCAGCAGGATAAATCATCACCTTTTCACCTTAAAGCTGACCCCAAAGCAAGAGAGAGAAAGTGAGGAAGTGGGAGAAACTGGTGTAAAAGAAAGACAGCTAGTGTGTCTGCGACGTACAGCTCAGAGGATGCATTTGTTCGGATATGCTCTATATTGCTAAGTAAATCTAATACTGTTATGTTACACTGATATACTGTAGGTAACCCATTATTCCTTGGACGGGTGCATCATTTGACCTAAAGACGTGAACATTTTGGGTTTCTGCATTGTTCTAGTAAACCACTGAATGCTGACACTCTTTACACATCAGCTTTAAAGAACATTCTACCAGTTTCCGGCTGTATAAATGAGCGTTTCTGTAAGTACTCTGTAAAAATGGGAAGTTGAAAAAGGAGACACTGTGATGAACTGAATTATATGATGGAGCTTCAATGAAATGTGTAATTTGTAGCACAGAAAGAAATGGGAGTTAACTTGGCTAGCAAGGATTTGCCCCCTTAACTGTCAATCAGTTGCTCTGGAGCTGTGGTCAAATCTATTTTACATGGGATAAGATAGCTAAAATTAATCATATCCTGGCAGAAATCTTGATATGCAAAAACAAATGACTGTGAACCAGTTAGATAGCTAGTTAGTTACAATGGTAATTATACCTGTTTTTTTTTCTTTCAAAGAACAGTTAATGGATCTAGTTGTAGTGTTTGTACTGCCATTTCTAAACCTTGGCAAAACAGTTATAGACATCTTAAATAATGTCACATAAAAAACATGAATCAAAATTGGATTTAAAAAACAAGGATGATGGTTTTCCAAAGAGGTGATTTTAATTTTTGACAGGAACCCCTTGGACGCCTCCTCAAATTGAGCCTTACACACTTACAAAAATACAGAGACTGCAATACCCAACTTATCTAATAACCAAGTATCTGTGTGAGTGTTTCTTGGTGCTGTTTCTGGCTTCTTTCTGATGGGTTTATGAGCAGCGATCATTCACATTCAGTAGTGCTCTCACCATTCAGACCAAATGCTCCTCTGCTATTGAGTTCTACTGAAGCGTACACTTAAGAATACACCCAGCCTAAGAGACAGGCAGAGGGAGGGTGGGAGAGGAAACAAGAGAACATTACACCCAGTCTGAGAGAGAACACTATACCCAGCCTGGGAGAGACAGAGACGGAGCATCTAAAGTGAACGTGACTCAAATTGCATCACAATAAAGAGCTTTTTGAAGCAGATGGTTTTAGTTGTTGGAGACAATTAAAGTGAAACAAACCAGCGATCATGAAGTGGCAAGCTTAAGGAAATCTAAGCATTGATTTTGTTAATCATTGGTCTTAAGATCTAACCCAGTAATCCATCTATAGAGCACTGTGAAGACTAGAGATCTCCGGAGATCACAGCCAGCAGTTACCACAAACAATAGCTCAGTCTGTACTCATATGTCAACAGCCAGTTGCTTCATATTATGGAAAAAGAAGTCTTAAAGACAGAGTGTCACACATGCATGACAGATTATGTAGTCTGGCATTGAAAGAGGAACATCATGCTTTCTGCTCAAGCACAATGTTAGTCATTTCACTGTTAGAATTGCAAGTTTTAGACTTTTAAGATTAAGTACCACCAGTGTTATAGCTTTATATGTTGGAATTCTCCAATGTGTTTTGGTGTGGTTTTAGACATTCCCTAATGTTCTTTTAATTTGGATTCTTCAGTTGTTAGACATTGACTTGTTAGGCCTTTCAGCATCCTTCACTTGTTGGTCCTTCAACTGTGGTCAACTGTGGAAGGAATAATACAGAAAGTGTTAGTTCTTTCTGTATTAATCCTTTCAGTGTTAGACCATCAAGTGTTAAACTTTCCAGTTCTAGGTTATGTGTCAGAACTGCATCTTCCAGTACTACATCTGCATCTTCCAGTGTTATTCATCTTTCAATGTGTTGTACCTTCAAATGTGGTAGTCCTTTCAGTGTTAGACCTTCAAGTGTTGACTCTTAAAGTGTTAGACTTTCCAGTTCTAGGCTATTAGTATCAAACCTTCAAGGGCTAAATCCTCCAGTACTGTGTCTTCCAATGTTAGTCTTCTTTGAAGGGTTTCATCTTCAAGTGTTAGATCTTCCAGTGTTGAAAGATCAAGTGTTAGACATTCAACTGTTGAACCTTGAAACGCTGTAGTCCTTCCAATGTTCCTCTTCTACCAGACCTTCATGTATTAGTTATTTAGGTGTAAGTCCTTTCATTCTTCCAATATTGGAACTTCTCATGTTACTTTTGGACTTTCTAGTGATAGATATTCAAATATTGGAGCGTCAAATGTTGACTCTTCCCGTGTTAGTCCAACTATTACTCTTAAAATGATTATTTAGTTGTGTTCCAGTCCTTACAGTGTTAGATCTTCAAAGGTTAGTCCTTCCAGTCTTAGTCTAGTATCAATCACACCACTGCTATGCCTGAGTTGGTTGTTCCAGTGATGGGAATTGTGGTTTCTGTTTCAGTGGCAGCAGCTTTACCAGTGTTAATCGTATTATTCCTGCAAGCAGTAATCCTTTTAATCTTGCCAGTGTTAGTTGTGCCAGAAGTTGTCGAATGTGAAGGTACTGTTTTCTTTGCCAAATGGACAAGCATGAAATCTCTCTATAATGAAGGAAGTGTTCTGATGAAGTCTTCTGATCATCAGATAAACACTCTTTTCTATACTATTTCCTATAATATCACACTCCCGAATATGGTCTCACACCACATAGGATGACTGATTCCCTAGAGCGTTTTTAATGCGTTCTATGAAGGTCATAGAGTAATATATTTTTTCCTCCATTTGGGTTTGCATTTGACATAAGTTTGGATCAGTTTTGGACCACATCATAAATTTGGATCAGGTTGGAGCAGAACAGAATCCCAAATGCTCAAGGAAACAAGGTATTCGTGAAAGCATCCTAAATCGAAATGTGTTTTTGCTATCTCTTGTGCTATTTTTCTTTTTTTTTTTTTTTTATCAGTCACTTCACATGAATTTTTAGTCTTGTAAAGACTCTGCAAGATATGTTTTTGTTTCACCATACATAAACTTATCTCTTTTAGGTTTGTCTTGAATTTCACATACGCTTTTTACATTGGATCGGGGGTCCCAGAACACTTCAGGAAACAAGCGGACGTGAAAGCATCCTAAATTGCAGTGTTGTGTTTTCGCTATTTCTTTTCCTATTATTCATATACGCTTCCAGTTACTTCCTCTGTCTGTCTCTTACAATTTCTTTCCCCATCTCTCTTTCTTGCTTTCTCTCCTCCATGAATGGCCTCAGTAAGGGGAACAGGTCTGTTATAGCTGTGCTCTTTGGCAGAAATATGCTTTATGCCACCTCATGTTAAACACATTAGCGTTTCTGCTCCATTCTACTCGGCCCGCAGCCCGCCAGACGCTTCCTGCTCCTCTCCAAACGACACACACAGATGGAGAGAGACAGAAAGAAAGAAAAAGAGCAAGGGAGGGGTGATTCTATGGATCAGGGATTACCAAGTGGAGTTTTATGATTTGAAGCAATGTTTTAACCCAAATCCATTTTTGTGCTCCATGAAGATTTGATAGAAACTCATGGCATGTGTTTAGTTTTTCTTTCTCCAATTCTGGTTTGGCTCTGATTTCAGTGCCTTTTTGAAATGATCCAATCACTAATGCTGATGCTAATGCTATCTGCTGAAGCTTCTTGAGTTTTGTGTAAGCATTGGGAGAAGGTTTAGTGCTTGCTAAGAGCAGTGGAGATTTAGTAAACTCTAAAACTGGCTTTACTTGTGTTTTGTGGTTGGAATGTTGGCTGAAGAGATCACGGCAAACAGGAATTGTGAAAAAAGAGTGTGTGTGTATATGTGCGTGTTAAAGACGCAGGGTTGTGAGGTAGCGTTTAGATGTTTATGGTGTGTAACGAGAAGTTTGTAATTTCACTCTCCTGGGGTTTGGTTTGGTGTGTTTCTGTGTGCATGTGTGCGAATGCGAACCATTGTGTTCTGTTTAATCTCCATCTTAGACACTTTAACTGTCAGGGAGTTCTGGGAGCCGCTGTGCACAAAAATTAGCGATTATGTACCAACTGCTGAGGTCTTATTCACATACACACATGCACACACACACTCTCTCTCAGCTAGTTGCTCTCTCTCATTCTCACAGTCTGTCTCTCTCTCACACACATTTATTGTGTCTTATTGTCACTGTTTTGGGCTTTTCTCATTGAGGCACTCAGTGGGGGGCGTAATGGGGGGGTTCACACACACAATTTCAGCCCTGTTTAGACTTTTAATCATGCGCGCACACACACACACACACACACTAGAAAAAGAGCTTAAACATATCTTGACATATCTTTTATAGCTTGTGTATGCAATTCTCAGGTACAGGGACTTTGAAATGAAATGTTTAGATATTAGACGATAGAGAGTTGGATAGATTAGTTATTATTGGAGGAATAACATCTAAAAACCATTGCTTATGTCGTCATTTAATTATTCTACCAAAAATCAGCTCAATAAGCTACCCAACCCTACTACTGAGATTGCTAGTAGAATAATCAAAAGAAGCGGCCATAAGAAACCAACTGGACAAGTTGGAATCAGTGATGATTCCTGCTCTGTCCCAGAGGAAACCCAAGTGGACAAGGGCAGATCATGTGAAACTCCATATAGACAGTACCCTGAGCTCAGGATCAAACAGGAGACCATGGAGCTGTGAGGTGCCAACTGTACCTGCTGCACCACCATGCCACCCTTTACATTCAATAAAATCTAGAAATCCAGAATCCAGAGTCTAGGTTTTCTTGTAGACAATAGCAGGTATAGGTAGCCTTTTTTGTTTCTAAAGTTTCAAACAATGTCCACAACATCAACTGTAACTATAAATGGATTAAAAAGTATGATGTCATACTGGCAAAATGTTGCTGTGGTATAAGAATAACAATACATTGGGTCACATGACCCCATTCTTGATTGTTTTCCTAGTTTTTTGCTCCCTTTTTCTTACCACTTTGGTCACCTGTCAAATCTCACTTGCTAACTCTCCCCTATCACGCAATAGTTACAAACTGGGGATGGTGAGGCAAACGTGTTTACTATGAGAGGCTGCTTGTGCTGCATCAAAGGGCAGCATAAAACACTCGGAAGAAAGTGCTTTCTACCCTCTTCTGCATACATGAGGTCACAGATACCCATGATTGGCTAGTGTTCCTGTGATTGACAGGAGACTGAGAGAGCATGCCATCCCTTCCACCCAGAGAGCACGGCCAATTTTGCTATCTACATAAATAATTAAGGTAGCAAAGAGCTGTTGACGGCACGTCTGATGGATTTCTTAAATTCAGATTTTAGTTTGAGGGATCACATTGCAAATAACAAGTGTTTCCTCTTCAAGTCTGCAAAGCCAAAAAAAAAAAAACAAGTTGTGAAGATTCCACCTCTGTGACTTTTTACCCTGAGACATTTTTCCTCTCAGAGTGAAGTCGACTTTGTTTCTAACACAAGTATTTACTGCATTGTTAAAATAATGCATGTACACACATACACACACACACTTTCTCTCTGACTCATCTGGGTCTTATAGGGATATGTGTGTGTGTGTGCATGTGCATACCCTTAGTGTCTCCTTTTTTACTGATCCTGGCAGGTCTCCACGCCCCCCTGTGGAGCTCGTTTCCACCCTGAGAAATTTCCAATTCGCTCCATGCAGAGTTCGTGTGTGTGTGTGTGTGTGTGTGTGTGTGTGTGTGTGTGAGGAGGATCAGGAATCTGTGCTTAGACTCCTAGAGTAATGACCTCCTAAATCTACTGCATACACCAAAGAGACAAAAAAAAAATAGAGCGAGGTAGTAAGATAAAAAAAAGAATGAGAGAGAGAGAGAGAGAGAGAGAGAGAGTCCAAAATAGGGAGAGAGCAAGACAGGGAGAGAGAGAGAGAAAGATTGTAATTTAAAGATGGTCTTTGTGTGTGGAGGAAAGTTTAAGGAAATGAGTTATAGTGAGCATACCACAAAAATCCTTTCTTAGCTACATACACACACACACACATACGCACACACACATACGCACACACGCACACACACATACGCACACACACACATGCACACGCGCACACACACTCACACCCAGCCTGCCGCCCGGATTTCAGATTAGAGCCGCCAACGCTGTTCTCAGACTCCCATGTAAACCATAACACACTCATAACCTTTTTCCACTAACACAGAGTTCCCTCTTGTCCTTTCTGGTCCTCGTTCATGTTCTGGTCCATAATTTGCTTCAACATCTTCTTCTTCTGATTAATGTTCATTTCTAATTCTGGATCTAATTCTAGTTCTTACTCTGGTCCTTTTTTTTGTCTTCAATGAGTGCTGGAGGCATTAGGTTTTCGGGTTGTCCATCTATCTGTCGGTCCATCTGTCCGAGATTCCCGTTAATGAGATATCTCAGGATCAAGGCTGCATGTTTGCAAGATTTACGTATATGGAATTATCATTATAACCAGCAGATGAATTGATTAGATTTTGGAATTGATCCAAACAGGGTCAAGGTCACTGCAAGGTCAAATGTCAGAAATAGTTTTTCTTCAATAGCTTCCTTTTTGTTTGAAGTATATTTTAAGTGTATGTCTGGCATACAAATTAGTAACAAGAAGGGCTAGACTTGGTGGTGGTGGAGGCATCCCCGTCTTTTTATTGTTGATTTTAGTTCTGGTTCTTACTCTTGTTCTGGTTCTAAAACTTCTTCCATTTCTGCTTGTTTTTTTTTTTTCTTTTTGTACAGACTCTTGATCTTGAGAGTTATAATGTTATCTTTAATCTTGTTTTGATTCTTGTTCTGGTTCTAGTATTAAGTCTTTTTCTTGTCTTAAGTCTTTTCTGGTTCTGAATCTGTTTCTGCTTTCGGGTTTTTGCACGTTCTTGCTTGTCCTGGTTCTTGTTTTTGTTCTGATTCATTCTCTTCTTCCTCTTATTTTGATTTGTTTTTGTTCTGGTCCATGTTTTGGTTCTTCTTCTGCTTCAACTATTGATTAAAGCAGTCTTTTTTTCTGGATTTAATTCTAGTTCTTACTCTGTTTTTTTTTTAACCGTTGATTTCAGTTCCAGTTCTTGTTCTTTTCAGAGACTGTTTCCAGTTCTGCTTCTGTTTTTTTTTTAATTGTTTGGTTTTTTTTTTCAGATTCTTGTTTGTTCTTGTTCTTGGTTCTTCTTCTGCTCCGACTTTTGAGTAAAGTTCACTTTTCTTTCTGGATTTAATTCTACTTCTTACTCTCGTTCTTTTTTTCAGTTCTGGTTCTTGTTCTCATACTTTTTTCTGACTCTGAATCTGATTCCAGTTCTGCTTCTTTTTTATGCACATTCTTGCTTTTATTCAGGTTTTTATTCATTTCTGGTTCACGTTTTGGTTCTTCTTCTGCTTCAGCTTTTGACTAAAGTTCATTTCAAATTTTGAATTAAACTCTAGTTTTTACTCTGGTTCTTTTTTATTGTTGATTTCAGAATCTGTTTCTAGGCCTGCTCCTGTTTTTTTTTTCAGATTCTTGTTTGTTCTCATTCTGATTATTGTTTGTATATTTAGGTTTTGGTTCTTGTACTTGTTTGATTCTTTTGTTTTGGTTATTCTTCAATTTCAGGTTATGGTCCTGATCCGGCTCTTTGCTCTCCTTCTCCAGCTTATTTGTGTTTTGGTTCATGTTCTTGTTTTTTTCCCTTGAGAATTACGCATATTTTATTGTGCTAATTTTTGGCTGGTTTCATTTGCCATTCCTTCAAATCTGTGTGTGTGTTTGTATGTGTGAGAGACAGAGGGAGAGACAGAAAGTCAGAGAGTGAGAGAGGGTAGTTGTGTTGATGGTCAGATAGTGTTCAGGTATGTGTAAGTCAAGAACATCAGTTTAACACACACACATATACATACACACAGACACTATTTACGGTAGCTGTGTGTGTGTGAGGTCAAAGGTCATGGCTTTACCCAGGTGAAACACATCACTTTTCGCGAAGGGAGGATCAGATTTCTGAGCTCCTGCAGCTCTTTAACACTGACTGAGTGTATTATTCAGCATGACTATCAATGATTCAGGACTCACACTCACACACACACCCACTTCTCTCTCTGCTGCTAATACACACGATATCTCTCATTCCCTCTCACACATTCCTGTCCTTTCCGGCTTCTTTTTTTTTAATCACTACAGCCTTTGATCTCCTTCTCCTAAGGGATTGTGGGTAAATCAGTGGCTGTAATTATTTAACATGACTGCATCTCTGTCCTAATTATCCACATAAACAGAAAAGAAGAAGAGAGGCAACATCATTTACACATCAAGGGGAAATGAGAGACATTTTTTTTTTATTTGCTGATCGTATTATTAATATTTATATACACCAAAGCACTGTGGAATGCTCAATTCTGATTCTTGGTCAGAAGGTGATGATTAATTTTCTATTATACCAGTTCTGACAGCAGTTCCATAAACAGATTAAAAAAGTGTGTAATTGTTGATGTGATGAAGTTTTATGTAAGAACATGTTTATTTAATATTTTTGGAAAGGAGTCTCCAGTGTCAGTGCTTTGTAACAGTCAGAGCTAAAGCTGCTCCTTTTCCTCTTATTTGCAGCTTCTTTCTGTTTTTTTTTCCTAAGCTATTGTAGTTATGAAAGCCATTTTCTTACTGTGCTTTTTGGTCAAAATAGGCTTTAAAAATTAATAATGTTATGACTTTATTATTAGCATGGCTCACACTCTGAATAAGTAAGAATATAGTATCTATTTATACAAGCGAAATCGGAAAATATAGCTTTTTAAAATCAGTGGTCATGATCTTGACCTACAATATAAATATATTGAAATGGAGGTCTATGGAGCATTGAATATGACTTTTCAGAGGGTTTGCATTTGACTAGGAGGAAAATATGCATCTTCTTCGTCTCCTTTTCGGCTTTGTTTCTGTCTCGAGGGGAATTATATTCAATCACAAACACCATTAATGCAGACTGTGGATGTGGGGATCTTCTAAACACGCGCTCTGCATATTTATTTAAGCAATAAACAGCAAGATGCAAAGCAAATGCCTGTTTTGCTTTCGTTCGTAGCGTGTTTATTGGCAATGGGTTGCGGGCAGTTAGGGGATCAAGTGTAGGTTGACAGTGGTGGTTTTTGTGTGTGTGTCTATGTGGAAGGATTTGATGCAATGTTGACAGTGTGTATATGTTGTGTTTTGGTGTGTAAAGTCTGAATCCAGGATGAAAACCTGTTTTTATTTCATCAGTTATCAAAAGCACTCCATAGTGTGAGATGAAAACACATAATACTCAATTTTCTTCATCTCGTTCTCTCATTCAGGTGGAGATCACGCTTCAGGACATTAACGACAACCCTCCAGTTTTTCCCACTGACATTCTAGACGTGACCGTCCAAGAAAACGTGGGTGATGGATTCAGGGTAATGCAGCTAACAGCAACCGATGCAGACGAGGTAGGAAATTCCCTGTGGAAAAATCTGGAATAATAGCTGCCTCAACTGAATGTTTCTGCTAAATATACCCGGACTTTTAAGTGATATTCCGTGTGATAAATTCTGCTCTGATTACAGTGAGGAATAAGGCTGACATAAGTCACTTCTAGGCTAAACCTGACGAGCGGCGCTCTAATGGATCGGTCTGGGTGTGTGATGAATATCAAGGTGCTGATGGATATCATTAATAGCGTTAACAGAATGTTGAAATTTGCCAAGGAGAGAGAGAGAGAGAGAGAGAGAGAGAGAGAGAGAGAGTTGCGGTTGGAATTGGATCGGACCCTGCAGAATGCTGTTGTCTCGCAGCTGAATGAGATTTAATCACTAAAGACGGAAAGGAAACCGTACGTTTGGCTGATGATCTGGGAAGGTATTTGAGAGGGAAAATGATTTTAAAAAGGAAAACAGGTATTGAGTAATGGAAATCTACTTTCTCACTCCCTGTTTCTCTAGTGCATTTTCCATCCACCTGTTTTTAGATGAAATTTGGATTAATAGAATGAGCACAATAAGCTAAATAGTACTGTGTGTCAAATTAGTACACAATTATGATACTGTGTAGTGCACTATTTTGACATACTACTTAGTACAGTAGTGTGAGGTTTGGGGTGGAGCCAGAGGCAGTGGCCGGTTGTCAAGAGAATCATTTATACTGACAGTATAACCCATAGCTTGCTAGTACCACATGCCAAGTAGTATGAATATACAGCACCGTATTGTTTTGGGATATGCAATAGTATGCAATGTTACTATTGCGATTGTTTGCGTTTGTTGCATTGTGGATAAAGAGACGATGTTATACAGGGTGATAGTAACAGATTTCTCCAATAAACTATGATATAGCGAGTGTACTTTTGGCAGCCGGTGCTCTTTTAATGACATCATCATGCTGTTCTTCTCCAGAACTTTCAACACAACAGTAGTTAATAGTAACACACAATAATTCACAGTAAGTTTGCTTAGCATTTAAGAAACATTTGGATGCAAAACACGGAACAGCTGCACAGACTGTTGGAGTTTGTCCCTCTTTTCTTGTCTCTCTCTCCCCTTCTTTCCTTACTTTCTGATTTCATGAAGTCACTTGAGACGTGCCGATGAGTCCCTGTGAGGCTGCTTGAGTTTGTATTACATCTCTGGCTTCCTCTTGTGCTATAAAACCTCTGCTTCTTTCCCATCTCACACAGGAAATGTGTAAAAAAAAAAAAAAATTCCGGCAGTTGCATAGCTCTGTTACAATACTTTAGAATTACACCCTCGTGCAGGACTCTTAGACCTTCCTTCTTACCCTGAACCCTGAATTTGTGATGTATCACTTCATGTTCATTTGTGTTAATGGATGAGAAACACACATCTATTCCCAAATCACGGAAATCACCAGAATTTTCTCCATTAGCAGGGCAGAGAAGCGTTTACTTTTCCCCAGGTGTTCTCAGATTGGAAGTGTAATGCAGACCAGTGCCAGGGTGGATGAACGTCCTTGGCTAACATGAGTCCAATCAGATATATCTGGAACCTTTTTCAGCTAAAGCCACATGTGTAAGAAAAGAGTGAGCCAAGCTTTATAACAACAGACCAGCAGACGGGAACATGTTTTCGGTTTCTGCAGAATTTCTCAGGTCTGAAGGTCTGGCTCTCCACAAGTTGGCGCAGAACGGTGTCAGCCATTCTAAGGTTGTTTCAAAGTGGGTATAGACAAGCTCCAGGTGGAGTAGAATAGGTGACTCTAGAAGGGTTGCAGGGTTTCTTAGGGCTGCAAATGTAGCTTGAGTAAGCTTGTGAAGGGGTTAGTAGTCCTCAGGTTAAACCAGATCTGTCTCAGCAACAGTTAACTCTCTTCATGGTGACACACGTGGTCTGAATATATATATATAGATCGATAAAGATATAAATGGTGAATTCTAGGTGAATTCTGCCACAAGAGCATTAGTGAGGTTGGGCACTGATGTCAAGTGAGAAGTCCTGGTTCATTCCAATTCATCCCAAAGGTGTTCAGTGGGGATGAGGTCAGGGCTAAGACCACTTGAGTTCTTCCACATCAAACTTGGCAAACCATGTCTTTATGGATTTGCTTTATGCACAGGGCATTGTCATGATGAAACAGGTTTGGGACCTTTAGTTCCAGTGAAGGAAAATCTTAATACTACAACATACAATGACATTCTAGACAATTGTGCGTGTGCTTCTACCTTTGGGACAACAGTTTGGGGAAGTCCCACATATGGGTGTGATGGTCAGATGTCCACATACATTTGGCCATATAGTGTAGGTCTGGACAGGGTTCTGGTGGTCTGGTTGATCTAAACAGAGTAGTAGCTTTTCTCAGCTTGGTCCAGGTAGATATGGACCGGGTTTTATTTCTTCTCAGGCTGGTCTAGGAAAGTATTTCAAAGGTTTATTAAGTTTGCTAGAGTTGGACCTAGACAAGGTTGTAGTGGATTTATATGTTTACCCTTTAAATAGTATTATTTAGGTTGGCAGTGGTAGGTCTGGATAGGGCACTGATGGGTCTGGGTAGGGTTATAGCTCCGGGTGGACCTGGACAGTGTTGAGTACATGTAAAAATCAGCTTCTGTTAGAGTATGCTCTTCTTGCCTCAAACCCTGTTTTGATGTACAAATCAATTCATGGTCATTTGTATTAAAATATAGGAAACACTTGTCCTATCACCATCATCTGTTGAAACCTCAAGAAGTGTTTCAATCAGCAGAACAGAGAGAGGTTTACTTCACCCCAGGTGTTCTGTAGTGTAGACCAGTGCCAAGGAGGAAGGCCGGCCTTGGCTAACATGGATACAATCAGGAATATCTGGAGCTTTTGCAGTTAGAGCCACATGTGTTACAAAGGAATGAGTGAGCCAAACTCTGAAACAACAGACCAGCAGACTGGAACAAGGATCCAGACATCCTAACGATCTCCAAGGTTTAACTATTGAACATGTGGAAACCGTGTGGAGGGGATGAAAACACAGTTTTCCCTTTATCCCTCTCCCCTTATTTCACTTCTGATAGAGAAACACAAAGAAAGAAATAAACTGGAACACTAGAAAACTCTTGCAGTTAATGTTCACCATGACAGAAATCTTTAAGTTTTAAAATGTAAAGCTAAATTAATGAAATATTAAATTTTTGCAGAACAGTGTTTATACTTACGAAGGATATAGAGTTGAATAAGCTCAACATGGTCTCAAATAAAGGCCTTATGAAAAGCTCAGGAGTGGGGAATGGTGGCTTAGTGGTTAGCCTTGCACCTCCAGGGTTGCAGGTTTGAGTCCCGCCTTGACCCTGTTTGTGTGGAGTTTGCACGTTTTCCCTGTGCTTTGGGGGTTTCCTCCAGGCACTCCGGTTTCCTCCCCAAGTCTAAAGACATGCATTGTAGGCTGATTAGCATCTCTAAATTGTCCATAGTGTGTGCATTAGGCTTCAGACTCGTGACCCTGTGTAGGCTAAGCAGTGCAGAAAATGGATGGATTGATGGAAGGAGAAGCCCAGGCAGATACTGCAAGTTAGGTCTGTGTAGGTGTGTGTCCATTTAAAGTGACGTTAATTAAACCTTTGTGTTGTAATTTGGCTAACAGCTTGTCAGCGCCTGAGTTCAATCCTGTTACAGGAAACTGGGATTTCCTGTAAGAGCTGCCGTACTTACCCCATACATTTGTTCTCTTCTTTCTCCAACTCCCTCCATTCCTCCCTCCTTTTCTCCAATTCTCCATCTCAAAGTTAACTGAAGTTCCGTATGCATCCTGTCATGTCGTGTCTTAATTGCTCTGGCAGCCCCGTCCAGAAAGAACTATAAAACCTCTCAACATTTTAAGTGGAGGTCAGACAGACGGAAGTCTCTATCGTTCTCCTTCTCCGTTCACAGCACTTAAACTTTTAATTGGTTAACAGAAGGAGGGGGTTTTGACCCAGGTAGTTGATGGGAAATCCAGATCAAGAGCAGGGAACCAAAGGACAGCTTCTTTTGGAGACAATTAAAGGAATGGTTCAGTGAAAAATGTTCCCTTCACCCCAATTGTATTCAATCAATCCAGGGCATGATTGCTTGCTTGTTTAGATTTACACAAGAGCTACGAGGCTTATGTAGCTTACTACTAATTGAAGCATAAAACCACCAGTTTAGCATCATGCAAACTGCATGCCTAAACATGCTCACCTCAAACAATTTTCAGTTGTTTACTGAGGTTTACTTGCATATGTGATTTGAGACACTAGGCTGTACATTGTGCATTTAATTTTTACTGTAGATACAGAGTTCCAAAGCAACAGAACCTCAGGTGTTAATGCTGTTGATAATTAAGCTGACAGTTTAAATCCCAGGACTGCCAGAGAACAGTTGTTGGTCCCTTGAACAAGACCATTAATCCTCAATACTCAGTCACAGACTTGAATAGGATTCTGCCACACTTTGTAAGTCACTTTGGATAAAATGAATACATGTATAACATTTATACCACACAGCTTCTCTCGAATTGTAAAGAGTCAATTCCAGTGTCACTTCTTTATTTTGAATGAAAACATATTTGACAGCATGTTGAGTGGTGTTCTTTGAATCCTGTCGTGCATGGAGCCAGTAGTCTGGGACTCCATTGTTTTTCGCTTTTAAATAGACCCATCACAGACTGTCTGCACAGTTTTTCTCCTCTGGCTTGCTATAGTATCAGATGTGTAGCGCTTGTGCTTAGCGCAGGTATCAAGGGATCTATTAGCTGAATTTATGGAGGAATGCAACACCAGTCCGAGTTCAAAGAGCAGGGCAGTTCCTCTGAGATGATACACCATTTGACTGCTACCAAGCTCTCTTTCTGCTTTTTACACTCCCTGTCTTCAACACACTCTTTGTCTCTGTTCACCCTTTTTTCTGATAGTTTCTTGTTTACTTGGTTTTCTGATTCAAATAACAGTCGTCAAGAGAACATGTGGTTTAGGACGTTGTCACAAAAAAAGAGTCACTATAAAGTTGAAAGCCATAACTTTGTACTATTTTAGTCTAGTCAGTAGCAAATTAATGGTTAGTGTATGAGACTACGTAAATCAGCAAACTCAGGTTATGCCGTTCTTTGGAAATGGAGAATAATGCCACATAAATGCTTTAAAATAAAATAATGACCACCAAGGAATCTTGTTACAGTGGAATCTGCAGTTGAGACTTTTGTTAATATGGCTACATGACCTCTGACTATACATGTTTCTTGCTGTCTTGTTGCTAACACTAGTGCCTAGTTCCTGGTGATTTAATTAATTGCTGGTTTTGACCCTCTCTCTTGGATTTACTGACTTACTGTCAGGCTCTGGCTGTGATTATTGGATGGCTCCCTGCTGTTACAGTAATAAAGTGTAAAGCTAGTGAAACTTGAATACCTTCTCACCAGATTTTATTGTTAGAAACATTTTTTTCTTGTGTTGTTTAGTGCAATAAGTGTGTCTAATTCTGAATCGGAACTGGGTCGGAAATATGCTCTTATACTCATCCACTCAGCATGACTGAAACCCAACATCTGGAGGAATGAAATATTCAGACTCATGCTCATTGATATGAATAAATTTTGAAGGGTGTAACAATAGATATAGGAAACCTAGATGCTGCATTAGCTACTACTGTGTCAACACACCTGCCGGGAGGGGCTAGCTGATAAAAATCGTCTGTAACTTTCACAAAGTGTGCTTTTTACAGAAATCATAAGCCTAATTTCAGAGAATTTTAGCTAGCTAATTTGAGCTAACGTGACAGGATTTGTGAGAGGAGTTTTAAGTTATATTAGCAAACATAATGACAGTCTTAACTGCTAACACTAGGCAACTATCTGAAATAATCTGAGAGGATTTGTGAAAGGATTTTTAAGTTATAGTCATAAATGTTAACCATAAATATTCACTAACACTCACTTGGTAGCTAAAAGAATCTAACTTAGTAGGATTTCTGAGAGAAGTTTTATCTTTTGCTCATGAACATTAAAAATATTCACTGTTAACACTAGTCTGGTAGCTAAAATATTCTAAGTTGGCAGGCATTTCTGAGTGGATTTTTAATTATATTCATAAATGTAAACAATTTTGCACAGGTTGCCTAGTCAGAATCTATGCTCTGCCAACAAACCCTTGTCTGTGTTTATCGACTGTATGTCAACACCTGCTCCATACTGCATAGTTCCAGCATCGTACTTGCTAGCACGCTAAAAAGTTTGGATAGTGAGACAAGTGAGACATGCTTTAGCAGGTGATTTGAACAGTTCAGGATGCACCTGTTAAAACAAACCAGTGTAGATGAATGTTTTACAGGAGAGTAAGGTTCAGTGATGGCAGACCTGGGTGAAACTGTGAAAGTCTGTTAAAAATATTAGCACAAAGCCGCTTCACTAGTCAGCAGATGATGTCCACATGCTAGTCTTTATGTCTGTACTGTGATACAGTCTCTACAAATTCTTATATCCTGAACACTTTTATTAAGTTTGGCGGACAGACTGACTTTCTTAAGTCTCGGAGGATGTCTCTAAATACTGCACATTTAGAGAAAGATATCAAATGATACAATATTTCGCAGAGTTCAGTCTTGGTTTTTTTTTTCTGTATTCATGCGTATTTAGTTTCAGACCACACAGACTGTTTCAAGGCAAGATTTAAGAAGATCAGGTCAAATGTCCAAGACTAGATTGTAAAGTGGACACATGACCATTCACATGTTATTTTACTGACTTTGTAGAAATTCATTAACATTTGTGAAACACACTATTACTGTTTTGAGTGCATTATAGTGTCTACTTACAAACCTATATATAAGTATAATCTAACCTTAACAGTATAACTATTATGAATCTTCTGATCACTGCCAACATGCAAATTTCTTGTTTAATTCTATTGCAGGGTCCAAATGCACTGGTGACTTACACCATCATCAGTGGGGCAGATGACAGCTTCCGTGTCGATCCCGAATCAGGTGACCTGATTGCCACAAAGCGATTGGACAGAGAACGACGATCAAAATATTCTCTGCTTGTCCGAGCAGATGATGGACAGCAGTCATCAGACATGCGTGTCAATATCACCATCAGTGATATTAACGATCACATTCCGAAGTTCTCTCGCTCCGTGTACTCTTTCGATATCCCAGAGGATATGGCTCCAGGTAAACCCAATTTATAATTTTTAATATGCGTATCGAAGTGCAATAATAATAATTACAACTACCTCGCCCAGGTTTTACGTTTGTATCTTCACTGTTGGCTGAGGTTATTTCAGGGACATTGATATAAAATGAGAGTACCAGTAAGGTTTATTGATGCCTATTCAGTCTTATTGCTCATTTTATCCCAGTAGTACAATCCCATGTAGACAGTGGAATTGAAAGTTACCAATTATTCATTCTTATTATAGCTTTATGGCTACAAAACCAAATTAAGCACTTTGGAAAGCAACCTCGATTTTGGGTTCCATTAGGTTTCAAGCTGCAGCACTGTAAATTCTTAGAGGACTGTTAAGTAACATATTATGTATATACATATATGTACACATATATAAATTCACCAAATGAGTCAATATAGTGATGAAGTGATGAGCTGAAAAAAATATGCAAAATATGCATATATGACTTGAAGGTGAAGCTCATTTTACTGGACACCACAAACACACATGTTCTCCCACACGTAATGACAGGGCCATAAGAAAATTTCTCTACAAACATCAGTAAGATACAGCAGAGACATAATGGGCATGAGGTCTTTTGGGAGTAGATTAGACAGGACTGATTTAGCGTAACCCAATCTAGGACCTAGGGCACGAGCTCCATGTACTAAAACAGGATCAAGCCTCTAAACCATCTAGGAGTGGTCATGCCAGACTAAATACAACAAGCGGGTGACTCTCAGCATTTATCCTGCAGAAAATCAAACCCACACTGCCTGTTCATCGTCAAAGCCTCTGCTAGGGTTTTATACAGAATGAACACGACGTCTGCGTTACCCCAAACCGCAAAAAAAAAAAATCAAACTGCAAAACAATAATAAACTCTACTGGGAACAGGGAAAAGTACAAGTCAGCATTCATTGTGTGTTTTGTAAAATGCGGTTCGGCTTTTCTTTGATCCATGCCATGTTGTGCTGCCTCTCATTTCTCACTCTCTCTGCATTTTCTCTTCTAAGGCTCCATTGTGGCGGCTATTTTGGCGAGTGACTCGGATTCCGGGTCAAATGGTGAAGTGACCTACTCTCTCGAGGAAGACGATGATGATTCCACCTTCCTTGTCAACCCTGTCACCGGAGTGTTTAATGTAACGAGGCCACTGGATTATGAAATGCAGCAGTATTACATCATCACTGTGAAGGCGGAGGATGGTGGAGGCCAAGCCAGCCTGGTCCGGGTGTATTTTAACATCCTGGATGTAAACGATAACAAGCCGACCTTCAACGCGTCCGTTTACAGCACATCTGTCTCAGAGGACCTGAGTCTTGGGTCGCCTGTTCTTACCGTAGCAGCAAGCGACGCTGATGATGGTAAGATATGCAAAAACACTCCGGAGAAGAGGGCATGGCCCATGTGGTAGTCACAGTGATAGAGGTGTGGACTCTGTCAGTACCAGGGAAGAGGGTGCTGACTCAGTTTATTTCAGTATCAGAGAAAATGGCATTGCCTCTGAATTTGTTATTCCCAGGGAAGGAGGTGTGGCCTCTGTTTTAATTTGTTCCAGGGAAGAGAGCATGGGTTCTGGGCTTGTTAGTCCTATAGAAGCAAGGTTGGCCTCTGTTTCTGCCATTACCAGGGAAGTGGGCATGACCCCTGCACTTGTTAGTCCCAGTGAAGCAGGTATGGCCCCTGTTTCTGACAGTACCAGGGAAGGGGGTGTCACCGCTGGGCTTTTTAGTCCTGAAGAAGCAAGTGTGGCCTTGGTTTCTATCAATTCCAGGAAAGAGGGCATGGCCTCTTCACTTGTTAGTACCAGTGAAGGAGGTGTGGCCTCCCTTTTCATCAGTACCAAGGAAGAGGGAGTGGCACTTATAATTCCGAGTTAAGTAGGTGTGGCTTCTGTTTCTATCAATACCAGGGAAGAGGGCATGGCTTCTGTTCTTGTTATTCCTAGTAAGGAGACCTTGCCTGTCAGTCCAAGTAGAAGAGGTGTAGTGTGTGTCTGTCAGTTTCAATGAAGGAGATGTGGCCTCTGTCCCTGTCACTTTGCCCTTGTGTATATGTAGAATAATGATTAAATTGGATTAGATTAAAAGCTGTTAAATTAACAGCCATGTTGAGAAAAAAAAAAACTGAGTCAGCGGGATCTCTCAAACCCTCAGTTGCTTAAATTTTTTGAGGACTCGTGGATGGATTTTTAAAGGGAAAGACTTTGTACGTTCCATTTTTATGTCATCTCTCAGCTTCAAATACTTCGGAGTTTGTTGATCTTCATCTGATTTCCATTCGTGCTGAAAAATGTGGCTTTTGTAATGTTTGCTTCCACGTGGCTCCAGTGAGACTATAGTATTACACCCCAACTTCAACGCTGGATATTACGCATGCATACTCGGCACACAGGGCAGCGTTATTTGATGCCAGAGAGCTGAAAGATGGAGCAGATCTGGCTTCGTTAAGTGCTCTAGCCTTAGCACATAACCCTGCATGCATTTTTTAAGCAGCGTAGCATTACATCTCCACACACGTTAGGCTGGGGCTACTTTTTTTTTAGTTAATTAGCAATGCTTTGTCCTACTGACCTTAGTCATCTGTTTGGATTGTTGTATGTTTGTACCAGTTATTCCCAATCAGTCCCTACACCAATCAGAGGTAATTGGGTCAAATTTCTCAATAGTAGTAATTTGCCGTTCATATTGTTTGCATTTTTTTTTTTTTAGCTTTTTATATAGTCACCTGACACACCTGTCAAACTACAATAGACACAGAACTTTATCTGTGCTGAAAGAATGATATAAAATACTACATACTGATTTGAAATAGGGACATTTTAAGCCTTCAATCACTTTCAAGGACAAAATACATAAAAGGGCCACTTTTTAGAATAAAAAATGGCCAAAAATATACATAAACCTCTGAGAGTTAAGCGGTAAAAAATGAATCTCTCCAACAATCTCTAGATCATGACTTTACAATTTGGCAGTCTGGGCCCAGATCACCATCTTTGTAATATTAATATTATTTTTTTTTTAAATTCCCTTTCTTGAGTTTTTTAGGGTCAACATGCACATGAGGGTAAAGATTTAATTTGCACATAACTGTATTGAACGAGTGCCATGGTTCGGCTCGCACGGCAGCGTTAACATAGCGCCAAGCCGCCTTTCTCAGACTCCGCGCTAAATTGGTTTCTAATGTGGTTATGGTGACCTACATTCTTCTTTCCACCCTCTCTCCCTCTCTCTTTCTGTCCTTTTTTCTGTCTCTCTATCCGTCTTTCTAAGATCCTCGTCCGCCTGCTGTTTATCCTCTCAGACCATATCGCTCCCAGAACGGCTTTACTAGCACTTTCTATGTCGTGACCTCTCTGTCCATGGCAGCCGATGAAGAGATTACTTGTTTTCTGTAAACAGCGGGGAATTGTGGGAAGGTGCCGAGGCGTTTCGCATGAGCAGGCCGGCGTGTAGCATTAAAAGATGCTCAATTTGAGCTTGTTTGCACTGAGTAAATTGCTCAACACAGCTCACGCTGCATCTGATATTGAGTGCGGCACTAATTACTACAAGCAAATGCGAACTTTAGATATTGTAACAGACAACAGACTTTAATCACACATTATGTACAATTCCATTTTTCTCTTTTTTTTTTTTGGTGATGACTGGATGTTGACCTTGTCGACTGTAGAAACAAGAGGGAATTGTGGGAAGGCGCTGATGCATAAGAGCTGCTCAATTTCACTTCATGTTGAGCATTCTACAATCTGAGTGTTGAACATTCATTACTGACATATTTAGTGCACTTTTTTTTTTTTTAAATTTACAATGCGTCCACATTTAAACACACTTATTATATGAAACATGTCTCTATGATAACCTTTTAATAGTTACTACAGCAGCATGAGCTGTGTCAGCTGTCTTGGGAGTTATAAATTCTCCCATTGTCAAGTAAATCTAGGCTACCTCTTTGAAATGCACTTAATTCTCGAGCTAGCACAGTTATTTATGATTTGCCCACATTCTTGAGCTAAAAACTCAGATAATTCACAGAGAGGATGTGTATGTATCAGTACCAGATGTTGCAGTAACAATATGTGGAAAAGCATCAATCAAATAAGAATATCAGCATTTAAGGGTGTTTTTGTTATGCACGGGATGCAGTGTCGACATTTTGGGTAATTTTAGACTACACGTTTATTACAAGGAATTAATCCAAAATGGAGAAATAATAGAGATCCCAAAATATTATATGTTGGATACAAGCCCATGGTTAAAACCCCTGTAATCTAGTTTCATTAATTCTCTCATCTTTCATAAAGGCATTGTTTAAAATCATAAAAAGTCATCAAGTCATGAGCAATGGTGGCTAAGTGGTTAAGGTTTTATGCTAGTGACTGGTGAGTCTCAAGTCTCAGGGCTGCCAGAGAGCCAAATGTTAGGCTCTAAAGGATGACCGTGAGCTTCCCAGCTCTATATTTCTGGATATATTTGTTTTGTTTGTTTTGTCAGAATCCCCAAAAAACCCTCATCCAAACCATGTAGAACACTGATGGAGACCCATCCAAATGTCACAGAACCCTAGAAAACCCAGTTGGTTCATGCAAAACCTATAAAGAACCTGACCAAATCTCACCTAAATTACAAAGAATGTAACCAAATCTAGCAGAAACGTGAGAGAACCCATCTAAATTAGAGACAACACAGCCAAATCTCACAGAATTTTGGAAGGTTCCTGTTGTGTAATTTCTCCTGAATCCTGAACTCACTTGTGTATATAATCTTAATTGTTTTCATAGTTAATGGTTCTGTCATGCTTTTCAGGTATGAATGCCCAACTGGCCTACAGCATTGCATCAGGAGACACTCAGGCCCAATTCACCATCACTAACTCTGGTGTCCTTCAAACTCGGAAACTTCTAGATCGGGAGACTCAGTCCTTCTACAACCTTGTTATCACTGTCAATGACCTGGCTCCGCCTCCTGCCCTCCGCTTTACCAGTACTGCCCAGGTGTCAATCATTCTACTGGATGTCAACGACTGCTCGCCCACGTTCATTTCACAGAAGATGGCTTACATCCAGGAGAATACAGCAGTGGATACAGTGGTTTTTACAGCACATGCGATGGATCCAGATAGTGGGCCCAATAGCTATGTGGAATATTCACTTGGCGGCACATACGGAAGCAAATTTAGCATTGGAAATATTGACGGTAATGTAAAGTTGATTGGCGAACTTGATCGTGAAGAGATGGCCAATTACACACTGACTGTTATCGCCAAAGACAAAGGGCAGCCACCACTGTCTTCCATGATGGAGGTTACCATGGTGGTGTTGGATGTAAATGATAATACACCAAGCTTCTCCCAGAACATCTATGATATTGAGATCGAGGAAAACACACTCACTGGTACTGACATCCTTCAGGTGTTTGCTAGCGATGCTGACGAAGGGACCAATGGACAAATCCGGTTCTCCATTGCCGCAGGCAGTGGAAACTCTGATTTCCGTATTGATTCAGTGACGGGTGCGATCTCTGTTGCTAAGCTGCTGGATCGGGAAACTCGGTCTTCATATTCACTGGTGGTTCAGGCTTCAGATCGGGGGAGTAGCCCTCGAGTTGATCGGGCTACGGTAAACATTGTGCTGCTGGATGTTAATGACTGTGCACCTATATTCGAGCTCTCACCATACACCATCAACGTCCTGGAGAACCTGGGAAACCTTCCCAAGAACATCTTACAGGCAAGTGCAGAAAATCTAAATCTCACAGAACCAAACAAAATTATATGTGCATCAGGTAGAATCCCATTCAAATAAAGTAGAGCACACAGGGAACTAAGATAGGACTTTTCAAAATCTCAAAGAACCCCAAGCACATAACCCAAATCACAATGGAGGTTATTGGAACCCTACCAGGAATCCATCCCAATCACACAACCCTTAGAGAGGAATCCTACAAGGAACCAATCCAAATCTCACTACCCATACAGAGGATCCCAGACAGGAGCCCATCCACATCACATATAATCAAATCACATAACCCAACACATAACCCAAGAACCCAACCAGGAACGCTACCCATAGAGAGGATCCCAGTCAGGAACCTATCCAAATCACACAAAAAGTCATTGAAGTCACTCCAGGCCAAATATCAATTCAAATAACACACAATCCAGCCAGGAACCCATCCAAAGTCACACAGCATCTGGACAGAACCTCTGCAGATCAGAATCCCACTAAAATGGCAAAGAATTCAGACAGAACCATCCAAACCCTTACAAATATTCTTAAAACAATATTATTGCTGATATCTATTCAAGAATACATGGTTTAAAATGGAGAGAAAATTATTTCATAGCTCTTTAGCTCTTTTCCAACAAGCACCTGGTGTCTTCCTCTCTTTTGCAGGTTGTTGCTCGTGATGATGATTATGGTCTGAACGGGCAGACGAGTTACACTCTGACTGGAGGGAACGATGACAGCTCGTTCAGCCTGACGTCTAGCGGGCAACTCAGACTGGAAAAAACGCTCGATCGAGAGATCCAGGACCGTTACGAACTCATCGTCATTGCCATTGACTCAGGTGAGGCTACTGGCTTACCTTGATGTGTAGTATCGCCTGTAGGTTGAGTTACAGCATAAGATAAGATGTGGGAACTGATTTATTGTACTGTATTAGTTGGGAGTTGCCATGCTAAGAGTTGAAGAAAGTACGAGTGTTTGTTTTTATGCATGCATGAAAGCATGTGCATGTGTGTATGTGTGTGTGTGTCGGGAGGGCAAATGTGAGGTTTAGGTTGTTATTGCTTGGAGGTCTGTAGATGAGTGTGTGTTTAGATCACAGTCTATTCTAGTTAAGTGCAGCTCTCCTGCAGCCAAACCACCGTGGCCTGTGGGTGGCTCCGCCCACATTCCAGCCAGGTCATATGACCCACGTTAATGATGGGTATGTTTTTTTTTTTTTACTGCTTCAGCATGCAATGAGAAATACAACGCTGTATGTACAGCTGAGAAAAATGTCTGTTTTCTAAAGTAGAATCTCCTGAATGTCAGGAACAAATTTTGTCCTGGCTTCTCAAAATCAACTGATCTTGGATCGAGGATGAAGACAGAATGTAGCTTTAGGTGAACGTAAGATTAACATATAGAAAGTAGATGATTAAAAAGTTTGTAAGCAAATGAAATAGGCTTCAATGACAAATCATCTAGAAATAGACAAGCTAGTAAATCTGGAAAGTAGATTTTCTAAGGGTCTAAAAATGTATTCATAAAACCACGTATTTATTCATTCATTCGTCAGAAATATGGTGACGCAAAAAGTTGAACAAACCTTTGCCAAGTGCATGTGAAAATCAAGGACCGAGAACACAGAGCCAACACTAAGTTAATGAGTGTTTGCATGCATCCACCATTCATTTTCTCTTTTTTTTTTGTTTGTAGGTCCAAATACCCAGAACACATGGCATTTCTGCAGTGCTAAAACTGTTCTTTGGCTCTGTTTTTTCCTCACGGCTCAGTTTAGCAGTTCGCAGCTACAAAAAACTGCTACCCACAACCCAAAATACACGGCATGTTTGATTCACTTCCTGCAGTTTGCTCGATCCAGAGTTGAATCGCTTTCAATCGAACCATACTAGAGTTCACTTGGAAGTGGTGTGTGACCGCTTTGCTTGGTTATTTTGGTCAGCACCCGGGTGCAACTGCTGTGTTCTCACCTGCCCAAATGAACCGCACCAGAGGAGAAAACATCTAAAACAAAATCGACAATGCAATGAGCTATGCCTTCAAGACTTAAATAGATGAAGTAAAAAAGAAAATTAATATAGAATGTAGTAAATAAATTAGACTTCAAGGACAAAACCTAGAAAAGATATGCTCAAGGTCTAAGTAGAGTATTTGATAGCAGTCTAGAAAGTCAGAGTCAGAGGTAAAGCTTTAACTTAGCTCTTCTAATATGATAACCTGCAAGAGAGAGGAAAATAAATAAAAAATAAAGTGATAACTAGTGACATTAAACTATAAATGGATATAAAAGCTTAAGCTTTAGAAAAGGGCTATAGTATGACAGGAATAAAACACTTCAGGATTTGCTGTTGCTGGAAAATAATCAAATTCGGGTTGGTAACAGTAACTCCACTTTCCATCGGGCCGCATCACATCGCCTCATTGTGTTTTTGTCCTTATATAAGATTGCTAACACATTAACAAACATGCCAGCCTCGTGCACTATGATTGGCTTGTAGTTCTTATTTCCACTGAATGGACAATTGAGAGTAAATTGCCAGAATATGGGTGGGGAAAAATAATGCATCTTCAATGCTCTTCGAGTTGCACTGTTTTGCTCCATTTGCATTGAATGACTTCTTGAATGTCCAATAGGCAGACTGCAATCCAGTAAGCCTTGTCTTATTTTCTTTGGCGCACAGTAGCTGTTTTGTTCTCATAAACCCGCAATCGCCGGTCCGGAGAATAAATATTTATTGCAGTTAAATCATAACTGACGATGCGTGTATTTGTTCGAAGTGATTTCGCTGACTGGCAGAAAGACGAAACGGAAAAAAAAACACCACGTACAAAAATAGTCAAAAGCAGCTATTGTGTCCTAATAGGGAGGAGAATATCGGAAACCTCTAATGGCTTCCCGGCTGGAACGGTGCAGGATATTTAGCTGAGATATTTGCGGTGTTTTGAAGAAAGGAGTCGGTCGTTCCTTTTTTGGACGGGGAGAGCAGCTAGTCTCGTCCGTCAGGACGGCTGAATCTTTGCTCTGAAAAAAAATTAGTCCGGATTTGGAGTTTTAGAGACTGGATTCGTCATTATTATAGAAACAGATGATGATGAATGACTGAGCCTCACTCAGTGTGACCGTCGTTCACTCCATCCGTCTATCTGTCAGAGCGCTGCTGCATGGGACTGAAGCTGCACTTACAGGAGTGGAAAGAGAAGGAACGTGCCAGCTCTCGACAGCTCAAGGAGAGAGAGACAGAGAGAGAGAGAGACAGGAAAGAGAGAGAGATACAGGAAAGAGTGATACAGAAGAGAGATAGAGACAGATATAAGGAGACAGGAAGAGACAGGCGATAGAGAGAGTTAGGTTGAGAGGTGAGAGATAAGTCAGGAGGAAGCAAAAGAGGTAGCGTGTGTGTATATAAGAGAGGGAGTGAGACAGAAATAGAAAGACAGGAGCAGAAAGAAACAGTGACAGAAAGGGAGTGGGGAAAAAAGGAGTTGAACAAAGTGATAGGCTGAAAGAGAGAGAAAGTAAAAATGAAGGAAGGTGAAAGAAAGGAACCAAAAGAGGGAGCGTGAAGGAGTGTGAGAGAGAAGAAAAGAGAACGATAGTGAGGGGTTTTGGCTGCACTCGTCATTAGATGATGGGTTCTGCACTCGTGGCAGCAGGATGCTGTTTCACAGTCACTGAGCGAGTTCACTGAAAGGAACAGGCGAAGTGAAATAAAGATCGAAAAGAGGAGAGAAATACAGCTACAGATGGAAAATGAGAGCGGGAGTGAGTGAGGAAAGGAGATACACTACTGGTCCAAGTGGAATAACTTAAGCCCACACGGGGGACATTGAAAAAGTGGACACTCACAGCAGCCGGCTGTAGGGTTGATCCAACCTTATGTGTTGAGAGAAGTTCATAGCCGCCGGGTTAGCATGGCTGAATCATCACACACTCACTTCAAGAGATATTATAAGGCTCCGTAATATTTGTACGTAAACAGTTCATTAAATAAAGCGATACCAATCTATAACCGTGTTAAAATATTATGTACATTCTGTACTAGGGGTTGCACAACTATTAATTTTTACTAACTAGTAACTTAACTAGTAGTTGACCAAAAAAAAAAGTGGTTGACTAGTCGTCTTTAGTTACAGCAAATAATTAAAGCAAATGCCCTAGTTAAAGTAAAAACTGATTCAGGATATCACACTTTCTAGGTTAGGTGTAGCAAAGAACGTGTCAAACCACACTTCAAATACCAGCCATACACAGGCTATAAATCACATTTCACACCAGCTTTTCTTCAGGCAACACTGGAAACAACCTGGCAGCAGATGTGGCTCAGTTGAAAACACTGATTCTGGAACTGAATAAGCGCAGCATGGAAGCTCATGTCCATCAAAAACTCAATGAGTGGTCTTGCATGCATGGAGGACACGATGTCTACAGCAGCTTCTGGGAGGTTTTTGTATCATGTTCAACTCCAGTTCTAGTAGTGTCTGAAAAACAAATCTGAATCAGCGTCTAAACTAGCTGTGCTTGCCAGAGGCTGGCTCTAAACTAGCGCGGTGGGATTGCATAGTGACGCCGATTGCAGAATTAACTTAATAATATTTTTATACTAACAAAGTACTTTTAGTCTGCTTTCTTTACCCCCTGTCTCCACTGTATTAGTCGACTAGTCTGCACAACCCCTAATATATACATGCATCATATACAGTACATATGATACCACATCCAGGAACAGTATATAATCCTGAGGGATTTTAACCACCACCTATTCCCTGAGGCAGAAAGTGATTCAGCTTCAAGATGGCCGCTAGAGTTGGTTTTCAGCTTTGTGTCCTTTTGTTCATTTTTTATAGACAGCAGTGTGTCATACAGCATCAGAAACCACACAAGCAAGCCTGTTTGAAATATTAAACAACTCCACACAGTTTGAGGCGAGTGTCTGATGATTTACATATGCAGTTTGCACAATGTTAAACTGATAGTCTTAAGCTTCCATTGCTTTTTAGCATGTTAGTAAATCGGTCTCATAGTTGCAGAGCAAAAGTAAATAAGCAAACTTCAGACGCCAGACACTTTGGCTAATCAACTGCATTTTTGGGGGCAGGGTTAACTTTGTACAGTATGTATATTTCATGACGCGTGGATGCATCTTCACATGCCTGGTTCGTGGTATTGCACTTTTGTGTGTAAGTTAAATGGGTAGTCATTAAAGAAGAGCTTTAAGAGCTGAAAAATGGAGTGATTGAGTGGAAGAGTAAAGAAGAGAGAAGGTATGGGAACGGATTTCGTGATGTAGGAATGAAAAGAGTGGTTTAAGAACCGTGTTTGTTCACGATTATTAAAGAGACAGCACCTTGCCAATGTGTGCCCATAAAATACACACACGCACACACACACACACACACACACACACACACACACACACACACACACACAAAGAGCCCCTGTAGCAGCACAGTGTTTGCGGAGTGTCTTTTCAGTGTTAAGAAGCATTTAGCAGATAAAAGATGTTAATGGCTCCTTCATTTAGTTCCTGTGTGCTCTATAAAGCTGAATGCAGACTGAATACAGCTGACTGTAATGAGTGTCAGGAAGCAGAGCGCCCCCTCTGGACACACGTTCATCTGTGGTCTAACTTTCCAGACCTCTTCAGAGAGAGTTAAAATATTAGAAATGCACTAGGATTAGCAAGAACTGCTTTTATTCCGTCAATATAATTAAATAAATAAGTAACACAAAAGGTACTTCATGTATCATAGTGTGGTTGGTTGCACGCGACAGTACCATAGGTGGAGGAGGTGATGGTCTTGTGGTTTTCTTCTGAGTTCTTCAGTTTTTTTCCCACAAACAGAATCCCCCACCCCCCCCCCCCCCCCCCAACCCCCCACACCCCCACCAGAATGCATGCTGGAAGGTGGATGTGTGTGCATGGTGTCCTGAATCCCATCCAGGATATATTCTTGCCTCACTTCCCCACGATGCACCACAAGCCTGAACGAAGATGAAGGAATTTATTATTCATCATTATTCCCCATTCCCAATTATTCATTTATTATTTATCATCATTATTCCCCATTCCGTCTCACCGTTCACTTAATTATGGTTTGTGTGTGTGTGTGTGTGTGTGTGTGTGTGTATTCTTCAGATGAAGCGTAAATAAGCCGTGGGTGTTAATGGCATTTTTGCCCGTGTGGCAAGCCGTTGCCTTGGTACACAGAGGATCCAAGGCAGCGGTTACACACAGCTGAATGGATGGAAATACACACACACACACACACACACACACACACACACACACACACACACACACACACACAAGCTCAGGTTTGAAGCTGGAGCTATGAGACATCAACGCTACCCGCTGTCCAAGACGCCGCCCACAAAGATAGATAAATAAATAAATAAATTGAAATAGAAATATAGTGCAATGTAAAACTTGGACATGTATCATTATCATTAGTCTTTCTTTTCTTGTTTTTGAGCTCGGTGTGCCACTTAGCATGAAACACAGGTTGTAACTGCACAATATAATAGTCTAGCAACCGGCAAGCTACCTTAACACAACGTTGTGCTACTTAGCTGTTAACGTTCAACCGTAAACCCCTTCAGCAGTAGTACTGACATTGCGTCTAAGTAGTAAATCAAGCTCATTAGCAAGCTGGATGCAGGCACATTAGGTAAATTGTTGTGATGTCAGATCAGACGCTTGATGAAATTTAACTTAAGCCCCGCCCACAGACCCAGGGATGACTGTCAAAATGGGGACATGTGGAAGAGGATTAAACCGAGCCATATGTTTGTGCTAGATGTTTTGCAACTGAAGGATTACACACAGAAGTGTGTGTGTGTGTGTGTGTGTTGCTGAAATGTTTACCTGAGTTAGCGTGAACTGAACAGATGGAGAGTTCCATTCATTTATTATAGACCTGGTATATAATTGGATTCCATGTGAGGACTAATCTCACACACTCACATGACCTTTCTCTATGGCTAATGGTTACAGGCTAACCTCTAATGAATCGATTCAATTAAATTATACTAAATAGTTTAAAATGTCATTCCTCAGATTTGTCTGCTAAGTTCTTCCAACTTTCTCATGTGGTGAACAGAATTATGGGTTGGCTGCATTCAGAATGGGACAGCATCAGTGACGATCGTGACATTCACGATGAAAATATGGTGTGTACAGAATATGGCAATTTATTCCACAGCGCTGTTGGAGTCTCTATTCTGTTTGGTCAGAAGAGATTGATTCATTTTCTATAACAGCGGCTCCGACAGTAGTTTCAGCTACAAGGCAAATCACAGGTTTATATTAAAGGTATTATGTTTTTGTTTACTGACTTTACTACTGACTGTGCTATTGGTATTAGTTGATTCTGAACCATTTCTGAATAACTAGTTTCCAAAATCCATATCTAAGCTAGATATTGACTTGATCCCATAAAGGATTCATTGGATTCGTCCTCTTCTGTAACACAACCTCATAGCTTATATAGCTAGCTCACCAGCCACTAATGCTCACTATTTAATACTTTTAGTGCATATCCACTTCAAATGTACACACATAATGTCTTTTGACTTGGTACTTTGCAATTACAGTTTTGAGACGTCTATGGTAAGAAGCAGTTAGGTTTTTTTGCAGCAATGTGGTTCAGCTTTGACCCATTCCTCTTGGGAAATCATTTTCAGTTGCTCTTTGATGGACTTGCAATTTTAAAACCCTCTATAAATTTTCAATGGGATTCAAGTCAGGAGATTGGCTAGGCCATACAAGGCCTTCTTGAGTTGTTCTGGCTGTAGATTTGGGGTCGTTGTCTTGCTGAAGCGTCCATCTTGTCATCAGATTCAGCTTCATTGCTTATTGTTCTCTGTGTAACTGTTGTTCCTGCTGCTTTCAGGTCGTCCTGCAACTCCTTTCAAATGACTGCTGGTTTGTATCATTAGTCGGAGTGCGTGTTGTGAAATCTTGAGTGGCGCATCTGTTAGCATCTGTTAGAAGTTGTGCTTCCATGAACTTTTCCATCTGCATATTCTAAGACAATAGTACTGACAGGGATAGTAGTTTTTCCATTCCAGTTTTGTGAAATAATGTTGTGCTTGAGAACTTTAGGGAGCTCCTTCACCTTCAGCATGATTGCTACTTCGTGCATTATGTGTGTAAAGACTTGATGTGTGTAAACTAGAAGTGGATACATGCATGGGAATTATAGTAAAGAACAAAAAAGTGTCCAAATACTTATTTCCCCTCGCTGTATATTATTCAAAGAAAAGTATTTTTTGTAAAGTTGTGTTGAGCATCAGAAAAATAGCTGCTGCCTGTTTGTGATCCATCATCAGCAAGGCCAATAAACAAGCGAATAATAGTGAACAAACAAATGTCATGTAGCAATTGTGCTAAAATCTAGGACATATGATGACCCTTTAGCGTGTACCAAACATAATGTCTGCCAAGATTCCTTTTCGGATAAAATGTGGCAGAATGAAACAAGAATCTTCGGAGGATGGTATAAATTTTAAACTTGAATTAAGGGCTGTAATGTGATCAGTATTTGGCATCTGTGTGGATGATAACACACACACACACACACACACACACACACACCACACGCACGCACGCTGCTTGAAGTGTTGAAGTGATTTGTTGGCTAAACATTTGCTATTAAACCCTTCTGCTGTTATAGTTTACACCCATCAGTACTGAAGTAAACATATGCAAAACACACACACACACACACACACACACACACACACACACACACAGGGTCTGGGTTTCCTGAGCTTTCTAGCCTAATGTGATTGGTGATTCAAGGTCAATGGTCAGACACAGTGTGTACTTATATATATTTATGTATGTGTGTGTGTGTGTGTGCGCGCATGTATGATTGTGTTATCCTGGATTAGCCTGTGAACGAGGCCGGTCACTCAGAACCATGTGTAAATGTAAAGGTTATTCAAGTCCATTTTGTGTTACCTCAAACACCTGAGTCTCTCTCCTGCTCATAAACAGGAAATGACATCACTTACTATTGGAAGTGAGCCAATAGAATCCAGGAATAAAACAAAAGCAGCTTCCTCAAGTCACTGTGTGTGTGAAACAATGGAGTAAAAACACAGTGTGGCTGCTACTGTGGTCACCATTACTTACACACACACACACACACACACACACCCACACACACACACACACACAATGAGTACAGAGAGAGAGAGAACAAAGAGAATCAAATGGGGACATATGGTGAGAGAGATGGAGATGGAAAACACCTTTCTGAACTTAATGTGGAAAACAAACAGAAAAGAAAACAGAAAACTGAGAGTACAACGGAAAGAGAGAAAGAAAGAAAGAAAGAAAGAAAGATTAAGAGAACAAAGCAGTGAAAAGCAAGAAAATACAGAAAAATGGACATAACAAGAAAGGAAGAAATGAATGGAAAAAAAGAAATAGATCATTGAAAAGAAGAAAAAGTGCACAAGAAAGAGAAAGGATGCATCATGAGCACGTGTGTGTGTCTCACATGTCTGAAAAGCTGACAGAGAGCTTTAATACACACACGTAAGCAAAACTGAACCAGAATCAGTCACATGACCATCTAATCTACCTGAAACCATGATTCACTGCATGTGTGTATGTGTGTGTGTGTGTGTGTCCGCTTAAGGAAAAGTTAGCGCATCCACATTTGACTATTCAACTTTTCTAGCACTTCATCACCTTCGTAATGTTTGTTAAATGTGTCTGTGTCTAGTTTCAAGAAAACTAAGACAAATAAACACAAAAATGAAAAAAGCAGTGACTCACTCTGTTTGGTTAGCCTTACAGTTAGCGCTAATTGTGCTCGGATTTGAAGTGTTTACTTTTGTTTATACTGTGTGTGTGTGTGTGTGTGTGTGTGTGTGTGTGTTCACTGTTTTATTCATACACACACTCAGAGAGATCTGAGATGTTCCCTCTGCGTGTTTAATCACGTTTCCTGGATGTAGACACACGTTCCCCAACATGCTCATGCTAATCTGGCAAAGTGCGAATCCCTTTGTCATCCAAATGAGGAGCAGAGCTGATTTAGCTTCACGCTTAAGGTTTATGAACTCGTTATTAATTACACTAATCCTCAGTAATCCTTCTGCGACCTGGAGCCTCAGCGTCTTCTCAAATCTCTATGGTCTCCCTTGATTTATCTTGCTTTTTTTTTTTTTTGCCTTTGTTGTGGTTTTGATTGTTTTTACCCTATGCATAGCTGTAACGCTAACAGCTTTCTTGATCCATGATAATAACCAAATCCCTTTCTTTCCAAATCTATCTATCCTCCTAATGAAGTTTTGAACATAGATTTTATTAGCATTTTTAAAAGCATTCAAAGTACCGCATTTTAAATAAAATTTAAAAATCTAACCAAGGAATGCATATATGTGAATTGGGAAATGTATTATTAAATGATTATTGACTATAGGCTTTAATAAGCACTTGTTTAGAGCCCCATTGGGATCTGAACTTGAGTAGCTAGTTCCATAAATATTTAGCTTTCCCTATTGAATTGTTTAATTCTTTTTTAAATTTTGTAGTTATCGTGAGTTTTTTTTATCTATGCATTTGTCAGAGTGAGAGGGATGGCATACTTTCTCTCCCCTATCAATCACAGCAACACTAACCAATCATGGGCATCTGTGAGCTCATGTATGCAGAAGAGGGTAGATAGCACTTTTTTTTTTTTTTTTTTTTTTTTTTGAGTATGTTACACAGCCCCGTGATGCAGCATGAGCAGCAGTTTGAAAAGATGTGGTCGGCGGAAGCACATGATAGCCTTCATGCCCTGGTTGGTAGCTGTCGTATGATAGGGAAGAGCTGACTGGTGGGTGTGAATCGGTCTAAACTAATTTAGGGAGAAAATCATGGGGGGGAAGAAAAAAGAAAAAAAGAAAAAATGTATAATTGTTGCTATGGTGAAGGTTTCTGTGAGTAGATTTATTTAACATTTATAGAAGGAGTCTCCAGTGTCAGTGTTGTTAACATTCAAGTCTTCAAGACGGAGGGCTTGGTGTTTTGTGGTTTCTCAATAGCATGACTGTTTTTTTTTTTTGGTTGTCTTATTAACTTCAAAAGTTAGAAAAAAAAGAGAGGCTAGTGAAGGACCAACTGCTTTAACTGTTATAATGTTGATTCTGTTTAGTCTTTATTTGTTTTAATGCTTTCTTTTCCCTTTCCTTTATTTCTTTCTTGTCATCTGTTACTGATTTAGTATTATCCCTACAGACCTACCGTGCGGTGATGCTGGAGGAGGACGTAGGGGAGGGTGTTTGGGTAGGAAGGGGGGGGGTGCTTTGTCTTTCCTCTGAGACTGCTCTGAGTAACGTGGAGAAGTTTACAGTGTTAAATAGCTGCAGATGCTGTGTGATTAGCGTGGCGCTTTTCTGCAGCCTCCCATCGTGATCATCACATTTACATTCAGCTGAGTGACTGAGGAGCATCTTTCTCTTCAGAATCCTCTTATTATGGAGATTATGTTGTGTAGGATGATGCTCTGGTGGCAAAAAAAAGATATTGCTATTGCCCCACACACACACACACACACACAACAATGTAGCAGGTTTTTTAAACACGTCAGTGTCTTTGCTGGGTTGAAAATGCAAGCAAGAAATATCCAATCAACAGCCGTGCTGTGGTCAGAAACCGACACTGAATCAGACATCAGGTCATCTGTCATACCAGAGTCTCACACACACTACCAGGTCACTCTGCCTGCTGTGCTTTAAGGTAGTCCACCATTCCAATAATATCTGGTCAGTGGGGGATCTATGGTGGTCACTTTTCCCAAAGGAGTGACACATTGTGTATAGCAACAGATAGAAAATAGTCAATAATTCTACATCTATGAAGTGACCTACTGTAGGTATTAGGTGTGTAACGCAATGACACTGTCTGTATCTGTTTAGTCCTCTAAATATCCATATATGTATTTGAATATAAAACCAATGAGGGCATGGCTTAACCAGAAAGATGGTTTCTTTTTAAATATGACCATTATGCCCCTGGAAACACTCAGAGGTAGAAATGCTAGCAGGCATTTCTATGGATGAATGGGTGGCCGCTGTAAATGCACCGTGCAGGTCTTTCTTTGCCCCACAAGCTTTTATATTGTACCTACATGACAGTAAAAACCTCCCAGTCTTGATGCACACCTCTAGCCTCAACCAAATGCCCTGTTGGAAAAAAAAACAATGAACAGTGCACCTCATATCTGTATTTGTGTCAGTTTAGAACACATCGCTTCATTCAGAATAATGTATTCATATTCAGTTATATCCCTAGTAGGTATGCCTGATAAAATGCAACTCGGTGTATTCCTGTTTCTGATTCTGACCTGCTGCTGCTGCAACTCTGACTAAAAAGCCACGTATAAGAAAGATGTTTCAGGTTATATGACTTTTTCCCTGAGGCCTTCTGACCGTGTCATCTAAAGAAGAAACCAGCAGGAGATCCCACTGCCAAAACTGAGAGGTCATGATTCATTAAAATACTGTAACGCCACTGAACTCATCCTGTCCTGAATTTCCACCATGATGATTGTGTTTGGCGTATTTTCGTGGCAAAAATAAGGACGGCCAAGTAGTGACAGGAAAAATGTACTAAACTCCACATGGCTGTGGCTTTTCGATTCATGAGAAATGTATGAAATGATTTGCTTTGTATATGAAACAAATCTTTATAAAACTGGCCACTAGCATACTAAACAGTGTGCCAAAACAATACACTACCATAGGTACATGCTATTTAGCAAGTGCTATAAGCCAGCTAGACAAGTGTTTAAATGGCACTTTATAAATTCTCTTCACCACATGTGGCTCTGTCCCAGATGTCACACTACATATGTATAAGTATGTAATATGTCAAAATACAACAACACTATAATTTACCACTGCTAACAAAGGTGGCGTATATGGTAGTGTGTGGTTTGGGACAGAGCCCAGAAGAAATACAAAAGAATACAAATTCGCTAGGTTACCTTTCACACCAAACCTTGTGTTTCCATCCTTCTTAACTACAATTCTCTCTCTCCTTCAGGTTCTCCCTCTCTGAGCGGATCTGCTACAGTAACGGTTCTGGTTGATGACGTAAATGACATGGTGCCACTTTTCTCCTCCTCCTCCTATCACACCTCCATTTCGGAGAATGCTCCAACAGGAAGTGATGTAGTGCTGGTCAATGCCTCAGATGGAGACGTGGGTCAAAATGGAGTTATTAGGTACTGTGTAAATACTGTATATACCTATATGCATCTAAAATACCCAGTGAAAAGAAGAGACAGAGGAAATGGGATGCCACTAACATTACTTTCCTACTTTACATTTATAAACACAAGCCATTTTTAATGAATGAACATCTTTATTTCCTTTTACACTACAGCGCTGTTGAATTCAGTGCTGAGGAAGGTGTCGATTTATTTTCTATAACAGCAAATCACAGGTTTATATTAATGCGCTCGCTCTAATAGTGTATGTTATAATTTCTATTGTAACAGATAATTCAAAGATTAATTTATGTAAGGGGTCTGTACTTTCTGGGTTTTCGGTAATGCGACAAGCTTATTAACCCCAAAAGAGAGGGAAAAAAGAGAGAGTGTGGGAACAACTGTTTATCCTGTGTTTCATTTGAATGTTCCAGTAGTACATGTACTGTATCTCTATAAAATAGGGAGCCATTTGAAACACAGCCCAGGAAATGAAGTCATCAGAAACAAAGGGCATAGCTGCAGATCACATAAGAGTTCATATACTTTTATTTCACTGTGTTACTCTCAGCTTTCACAAGTTAAGATTTCTCATGTTTATTAGAGCCAAGCACATACAAATTCATGTTTGAAAAAAATATTTTTACTGTTGTTCCACCTTCAAAAATTTTAAATGTGATTTTTGAACCCTACAGGACATACCAACTTGTTTAAACACACAAACACTTGTGTAGGTATCCCAAACAAAGAATTTGGACATTGTTGGACTTTTTGTGTACATTGTTTTACCATAATTAAGTCCATTATGTAGTCCCTAGTCCTATTTTAATTTCACCCTTGTAGCACACAAAGAGTTGTATTCATGTTCACACACTCTCATACACAAACCCAACCCACTCTAAAGCGTCCCACTCCCTGCTGGGGGTGAGTAGTGTGCTCCAGTTTTGCAAAAACACGCTAATGAGGATGATGATGGACAGTGACAGACAGACCAGCACGCAACAGGGGGTTTCAGACCGATTTTACCCTTCTGTACTGTTCACATTAAAATGACCCATTTTAAATTGTCACTAAAAGTGGAACACTGGAAATATTTTTTTTCCAACATAAAATTAAATTAAATTTTATTTTATAAAAAATGACTGTTTTTTGTAAATCTAAAGCGGAAAAGTGATGTTATTAGGATCCCATTTTCTGCATCTCCTATTTCCTATTACCTGTACACACATATCTGCCATTAGGAGGACCCCAGAGCATGGGAAGTGGCTTTGGGGCTGTTTAAATCATGATTTTTTTATACTAATCATCACTAAGTATAAGAGAAGATAGACTGGAGATTTAGCTTGTTGCTCCAAGCCAGAGTTACACGGAAAAAACTTCACTGCATGTTGTGTACAATTAACTCTCATAAATATTCTTTATTTATGACAAAATATGTAATAAAATGAGATCATTTTAAGACCCTACAGGTGGTAGGCATGATAAGCTTCAGCCTTAGCAAGTTAATGTCACAAGCATAAGTGCATCAGGCCCTAAGATTATGTAAAGGATTGTGAAAGGATCTTTTAAAATGAAGTAAACTTCCCTAAAATTGTGTTCAGCGAAATTCCTACAGCTGTAAGAAATTGATAGGTATCATTGAGTGATTTATAGCAGTCACACATTTTGTAAATGTTTGATTTTGTTGCCATGTATGTCCCAGGTGTGTTTTTATGGACTAAAACACTAAAACATAGGACTGCTCCATAAATGCTGAGGTTAAAAAAAAACAAACAAACAAAAAGCAAACTACAAGGCCTGGCAGATATGAATTTTCAGTTGCCTTGTCTCCAGCTGTCATAAAAATGACTCAAATATCTGCTGATTTTGTTGGTACTTTTGAGGCTAAAAATAGTACAACAGTAAAACAAAAAAATCTTTACCCCTCTATGATATTAACTGAATATTTTTGATATTAAGTACTCTTTCATGAGCTATATTCTATAACCTTAAACACAGAACTTGATACTTTTTTTTTTGCATATTGTATATTTTTTGGATATTGTATATGACACACTTACATTACCTATTTAAATTGGTTATTCAAAGTGGAACAGTACTAAAACTACTACAATAGTAATATTTTCTAGCATATCATTCCAGCACCTGCTAGAGAGTAATATAAAATCTAAAGAGATGGCCTATGTCTGTATAATATTAATTATGTTCTACATATTAATAAATTTAAATTCAAATTTAAATCTATATGAGAGTTTCTGTAAAGCTGCTTTGTGAATGTCCACTGTTAAAAGCACTATATAAATAAAATATAATTGAAGTGAATTGGAAATATTAATGCCGTACGTTGTGTTTTTGTCCACAGTTATAGTCTGAGTGGAGGAGATGGGCAGTTTTCCATTAATCCTGCCACAGGGCAAATAATAACCAGCTCACTTTTGGACCGAGAAATACAAGGCAGTTATGAACTGCTGGTGGTTGCATCAGACAGTGGACACCCAATACCCCTCTCTAGCTCAGCCACAGTTTCTGTAGTTATTAACGACATTAATGATAATCCACCGCGATTTCATCACCACCCCTACGTCACACACATTCCTGCCTCTACCACTCCAGGTAGGTGATATAAGAATGTTGGTTAATGAACTTATCACAAAACAAGAAAAATAAGTGTAATTGAAAAAGGACCATGACAAATCTTTACCCTATAAACAGTATGAGTTTGTATAATGCATTGCATCATCCTGTATGGGGATTATTGTAGAAAATATTTCTAATCTCATTTGGTTGATTCTCTTCTGTTGTTTGGTATGCAGGTTCATTGGTGTTTGCTGTCACTGTAACAGATGAAGATTCAGGCTCCAATGCTCAGCTGCACTACTCTCTGAGTGGCCGAAACTCTGAGAAATTCAAAATTGATCCAATCCGAGGAGCCATCACAGCCAGTGAGAAACTCACTTCATCTTCTGAGGTCACGTTTACGGTTCGCGTCAAAGACGGTGGAAGAAATCCCAAAATGGATAGTACAACTGTAACTGTCCGTATTGTGTCAGGTGGAGACTTTCCAGTCATCAATATAAAAGAAAAAAGCTTCACTTTTCCAGAAAACCAAGCAATCAACACTGTCGTTACCAAAGTTACAGGATCATCTACAAGAGCTGGCCCATTATCATATTACATCGCGAGTGGCAACCTGGACAACGCGTTTCATGTAGACCAGCTTTCAGGAGAACTGTCCATCAAAAAGGCCCTAGATTATGAGAACATTGACAAGTACGTGCTCTGGATTGAAGCACGAGACCAAAGCTTTCCCCCCTACTCAGCATATGAGAAGATCGAAATCACAGTGTTGGACATTAATGATAACAGTCCTATATTTGAGAAAGAACCATTTGATGCTGAGATTTTGGAGAACCTCTCACCTCAGAGAGTACTTGTGGTGTCAGCTCTTGATGAGGACAGTGGCCCTAATGGGCAGTTGGAATACGCTATCACTGATGGAAATAAGGACAATAGCTTTAGCATAAATCGGGCAACGGGAGAAATTCGCACCACTCGACCCTTGGACAGGGAAAAGATAGCTCAATATATCTTGGGGGTAAAAGCTACAGACCGTGGTACATCACCAAAAAGCACTGCAGTCAAAGTCATCATTAGTGTTCTGGATGTGAATGATAACGCTCCAAGATTTTCAAAAATTTTTAGTGCTACAGTACCAGAAAATGCACCTGTGGGTTACACGGTCACCCGTGTGACAACTACTGATGAGGACGCAGGTGCCAACGCTGTTAGCCGCTACACCATTAGTGATACAAGTCTTCCCTTTAGCATCAACCCCAGCACAGGAGACATAACCATAAGCAGGCCTCTAAACAGAGAGGACACTGATCATTACATCGCCAAAGTCTCTGCTCATGATTCGGGCTGGACTGTCAGCACTGATGTCACTATATTCGTGACTGACGTAAATGACAACGCTCCTAGATTTAGCAGGCCATCCTACTACCTTGACTACCCTGAACTTACTGAGATCGGGTCACTAGTCACCCAAGTCTCTGCTACAGACCTTGATGAGGGATTTAATGGTAAAATATTCTATTTCATTAGGTCTCAGTCTGAATACTTTCGCATTAATTCGAGCACTGGGGAGATATTTATCAAGCAGCAACTCAAATATCAAAATTCAACTGGCCATAGTAATGTTAACTTAAACAGGCATAGCTTCATTGTGACAGCATCTGACAGAGGTGTCAAACCTCTGATGAGCGAAACCACTGTGATTGTAAATGTAATCGACAGCAATGATAATCCTCCCATATTTGAGTCATCCTCCTATTTCACTCCCGTCACTAAGAGCGTCAAAGTTGGCACCAAACTCATCAAGGTTACAGCACATGACAAGAAAGACTATGGTGTCAACTCTGAAATTGAGTACGCAGTATCAGGAGGCAACAGCTCGAGTAAATTCCGTTTGGATAAGCAGATTGGGTGGGTCACTGTTGCCTCTTCTCTTGCTTCTGACATTAATAAAGTTTATCTGCTTGAGATAACAGTGAGAGATAAAGGGACCCCACCTCTTTCAGATAAAACTACTCTTAAAATTGCTGTTACAGAAGAAAATCACCACACTCCAGAGTTTTCTCAAAGCCAGGTTACTGCCACCGTCTCTGAAAGTCTTACTGTTGGGACAGCAATCCGCACTCTTTCTGCAAGAGACAAAGACAAGGACAAACAAATGAATGGACTCATCACATATGACATTTCTTCAGGCAATGATGATGGCCTGTTTTCAGTCAACAGTAAAACGGGGGTCTTGTCCTTGGCTAAACCTTTAGACTATGAGAAAAAACAAAAACACGAGCTTAGAATATCAGCTACAGATGGAGGATGGATAGCCAAGACCAGCTATGTTACAGTTAATATCCATGTTACTGATGTGAATGACAATCCACCAGTGTTTGACCCAGATGAGTACTTCCCTGTTGTGCAGGAAAATGTGCCAAGTGGTACCACAGTGGTTAAAATGAATGCCACAGATAAAGACTCTGGTCCCAATGCTGTTTTGGCTTATGTCATCCAGTCCTCCGACAGTGACCTTTTCATAATAGATCCCAACACAGGTGTCATCACTACACAAGGTTTTCTTGACTATGAGGCCAAACAAGTATATCATCTAACTGTCAAAGCATTCAACATTCCTGATGAAGAACGCTGTAGCTTTGCAAATGTCAACATTCAACTCAAAGGCGCCAATGAATATGTTCCTCGTTTTGTGTCTAAGCAATACTACTTTGAGGTTTCAGAGGCTGCAACCAAAGGCACCATTGTTGGGGAGGTGTTTGCAAGTGATAGGGACTTGGGACAGGATGGTGTTGTTTATTACTTGATTTTTGGCCGAAGCAGGAGAAAAGGTTTTGGCATCAATAAAAACACTGGCCAGATCTATGTCACAGGACCTCTTGACCGTGAAAAAGAAGAAAAAATCTCCTTGAAAGTCCTTGCCAAAAATGCAGGCAGTATAAGAGGGGCAGATATTGATGAAGTGTTTGTGAATATCACAATCCTTGATGCCAATGATCCTCCAGTATTTACTCAAGAGTTATATGATGTTCAAGTTAGTGAAGGGCTGTCACCTGGAGGTCTTGTCACCTTTGTGAGCGCTGAGGATTCAGATTCGGTGCCAAGCTGGAGCAGATTCACCTACTCCATTGCTGCTGACCATGAATCAACTGCTTTCACAATCAACCCACAAACTGGACAGGTTTCGGTGGCAGCTGAGCTGGATCGTGAGACCACACCTGTGTACAACTTGACCTTGCTGGCTATAGACTCTGGCTCACCCGCAGCTACTGGTACTGCCACTTTGATTGTAACTCTAGAGGACATTAATGATAATGGGCCCACATTAGTGACCGTGAGTGGAGAGGTCATGGAGAACCAGAGAGCTGGAACGGCAGTGATGACCCTTAGCGCCACTGATTCAGATCTGGCACCAAATCAAGGCCCTTTCTCCTACAGTCTGCTTACAACTTCATCAGCTGCAACTTACTTCACCTTAACCTCATCAGGGGAGCTTAGTACCAGTCGGGAGATAGACCGAGAACAGATCAGTGATTTCTACCTTTCTGTGCTCATCAAAGATTCCGGCATTCCTCAAATGTCTTCCACAGGCACCATCCATGTCAAAGTCAATGACCAGAATGATAACCCTTCTCAGCCTCGCTCTGTTGAGATCTATGTTCATTACTTTGGCAACATGTTCCCTGGAGGGTCCCTAGGGATTGTGAAGCCTCAGGATCCAGATATACAGGACACATTCCATTGCACCTTGATCCCCCCTGTTTCAAGCCTTTTTAGTATTCCCAAAGGAACCTGTGACCTCAGTTCAAATTCCAGATCCACAGATGGCACATTTGACCTATCAGTGCGGAGCAGTGATGGTGTACATGGTGCTGTCAACAGCAATGTGCGTGTTTTCTTTATTGGGTTCAGCAATGCTACAGTGGACAACAGCATACTGATCCGACTCAATTCCCAAAGTATCAGCAACTTCCTTAATAACCACTACCTCAGTTTCTTACGCATCGCAAACTCACAGCTAGCAGGTCTTGGTACTGGAGTTCAGCTCTATGGGGCATTTGAGTTGAACAACCAGACCTTCCTTATGGCAGCTATCAAACGTGGTCATGGACAGTATGTAAACCCAAGTGGTGTGACTACTTTTTTCCAGAGTATAAAAGAAGCCTTGCACAGGCAAAGTGGGGTTAAAATAGATTCTGTGGACCACGACCCCTGTACTAACAACCCTTGCCAGAATGGCGGCAGCTGCAAACGGCGCCTTGGTGTCGGCCCAGACATGATGACTGTGGAGAGTGTCCCAGTCATTCTTGTCTCAAATCGTCCCCTACAACCCTATGTCTGTAACTGCAGGCCAGGATATGCTGGTAGTCTGTGTGAAACTGACATCAATGAATGTCTTCCATCACCTTGCCACAATGGAGGAACCTGCCATAACCTTGTAGGTGGCTTTTCATGTTCCTGCCCAGAAGGTTTCACTGGAATGGCATGTGAAAGGGATGTCAACGAGTGCCTGTCTAATCCATGCAAGAATGGGGCACTGTGCCAAAATTTCCCCGGTGGCTTCAACTGCCTTTGCAAATCAGGATTTGCAGGTATAGTACGACATGTCATCTAGACCTTATGACCAACATCACTGCAGCTATTGGTCAAGCCACTGCATATTCTCTTTGCACACAAATATAGCAAAGTTTTGATCCAAGAAAAATATTTGCTTCTGAGAAATTGGAGAAGTGTTGTAACTCTAGTATTCAGTGATGACTGCCAAAAACCAATTGCTGTTAGGATTACGGGTTGGGGGGTATCAGCTATGATACATATCAACTTGTCATGTTTATGTTGAAGTAAATGGGATGATACAGTTTGACCCTAATAAGGACACAACTACAGGCTGACCTTAAGTGCACTTGAGTCAAGTTTCACTACCTGCTTTCTGTGGATTAAAGCCTTTCCATGTTTATGCTTTGAAGAGCTCTGTAAGTTAAGAGTTCATTTGGCAAACTGCTTAATGGAGTCTTGAAAGGGAAAATACTTTAATAGTGCTCTTCTATTAACTGTTGAATGTAGCAAGCATCTGAAAAGTGATCTAATTAGAATGGTTCCTGTAGTGTCAACACCCAGTGGTGTAGATTAGCCCCTACCAAATGTAACGGCTAGTTGAAGACTTAATAAATGTAACTGAGCTAGTGTGTAAAGGGACTGAATACACTTAACTGTTTACGATAACATTACATTGAATCAGCTCTGTTTGGGCAGCTGCTGCCTGTAGCTTTTGGAAGGGCCTCTTCATATGGAGCTACAGCAGACGGGTTGTCTCTGGCACGCTCAAGCTTTGAGTCATTGTTGTCCTATTTTATTATGACCGTAATAAATGATAGTGAGCATTCATGTCTGAGGCCCCAGATAAATGGGGGCTACAGAAGTATTACACCTATTGACTTACAGTAGTTTGCCTGCCCTCCTGCTGAACCCCCAACTTCCTGTTTTGTAGGCCCAATTGTAGGGAAGGAATTTATGTCCCTTAAGCTTTTTGTCTTACATTTCTGCAACCATGTTGAGCAAATGAGAAAGGCAAATCTTAGTTCTGCAAATTCATGAGTTTGCATGTTCCCTACCATCTTGTATTGATCACAGTCTGTTTATTTTGTTACTCCCATTGTGTAATGTTCATTTTATAGGCCTCCCAGATCTAGTGAAGATAGGGTATATATGTAGAGCTAATGCTATCATGACAGGTATATGTTTTCACCCCCTATTTTTTTAGACACTTGGGTGCATTTACAAGGTGAGAGCCTTTCAGAATTGTTTTGGCTGAGGAGGTTGAAGTATACCAGAACTAGAGAGTGTGCAAACACATAAAATCCCCTGTTGGTTTCTGGGAGCCCCATACATGAACAGCCCTTCACCATATGCCTATGTCATCTTCACCTCATTCATTTTCATTTGTGTTGTTTCATGAACTCAGGGAAAACCTGTGACTCCATCATCAATTACTGTGAGTGTAACCCCTGTTTCAATGGAGGCTCCTGCCAGAGCCGTGTGGAAGGCTATTACTGTCACTGTCCGTTTGGTAAGTCATCACTCCAGCTGCAAAAGCCAGGTGTTCCAGGCTTGTTCACGAGTAGTGTTTATCAGACTTGGCCATGATTCAGGTCATACTGGAAAATATCAAGATCCACTAGGAGTGAAAATTCCATACGTTAAGAATGTAATGCGTCATGTCATTTTTTTTTTAATTCCCCAAGTTGTCTGATTTTGGGGATTGTTTGTTACTCATTCTGAATGCACAACACTTGTTAGCTTGAATTTACATAAGAAAGAGATGCAAAGTCATCATACCAGTTGAAGAAATACTAAATTATTGCTTCCTGTTTTACAGGCGTTTTTGGAAAACACTGCGAGCTTAACAGCTATGGATTTGAGGAGCTGTCTTATATGGAGTTCCCAAGTTTGGATCCCAACAATAATTATATTTACATTAAGTTTGCCACACTGAAGGAAAATGCCCTGATTATGTACAATCATGACAACCAGACCGGTGACAAAGCCGAGTTTCTGGCGCTGGAGATCTACGAAGGTCGGATGAGATTTTCCTTTAACTTGGGCAGTGGCACCTACAAGCTCATGACTATGGTTCGAGTTTCAGATGGTCAGTTCCACACGGTCATAGCCAGGAGAGCTGGAATGGTAAGTCAAGTGTAGATCTGTAAAATAACATCCAACCATGCTTGTATGTCATCCAGATCATTTTGTAACATCTACTCAAAGATGTCTACTAGCTGTCTACAGGCCATTGGTAAACTATTGAAGATCTGTAGATGAGTGGATGCACATGTTCATGATTACAGAACAAGTCCAATGTCCTTGACTGCTATTACCAGATATTGGACATTTACAGTATGATTTTCTATTAAAAATATTGCAATCTGTGCAAAGCCAGGTTGTCATCATGTGAACCTGCATGTGTTTGGGAAAAGCTGAGTATGAAAGATATAAAGGTTGATACAACATTGAAACAAACTGCTAATCAAATGGCTCACAACACTTGCTCTTTCTTCTGGCTCATCTTGGCCAGCAGTCATGATTATGCCTGGTAATTTTTTATTTATAAACTCTAACATTCTAAGATGTACAAAGTATAGGAGTATAGCGGAATCTGCTAAAATGATAAAATTCTGGGTTCTGAGATGGTTAGCACTGTGAAACAAATGTTGGTTGTTGCAATTTTTATGTACTACAGTTCTAAATCTGGTCTGAAGATTATTGTGGAGTGAAAGATTAAAAACCAAGCTTTCAGCACATCCCTATGGAGGTGTAAAGAACACCCAATCTGTGTGTTTGGAAAAGGTGTTGTGGGTCATTTAGATGGGTCTGTGTGTGTTTTTTTGGACATGGATTTTGAGCAGATGTTAAAGTCATAATCAACCCTTGGTTGTCCCTCTGGGCTTAAGGTCGAACTATGCGAGTCAAGGCTACTTTTGTTTAGTTAAGACGTTCCAGTTTCTGCCCGGAGGCAGCTGCTGACTTTTTTATTGCCCTGTTATGACTTAATGTTCCCTTATTTCTACTAAGGAGAGAAGATACAATCAGGGGTTACAAAACCAGCAAAATAATGGCACCTTTTTTAAATAACGCATCCAAAAGGTGCCACTGAAATGGCATTGTGGCTTAGTTGGTTGAAGAGTCTCCCTATTAAAAAGGAGAGTCTGGGTTTGAATCCCAGCAGTACTTTTGCTTTCTGAAGTTCACCCCTGGGCAACTAAAGGCAGGGCATTAATTTTTTGGGCAATATTAGTTCAGTGGTTAAGACTTGTTTAAGCCCCAGCACTGCCAAGCTGCCAAGGTATGGGAGAAGACGTAACTTGTAAGTGAAAATTGTTGATAGCAAGTTTCCTTTTATATGTAGACCAGTAAGTTGGGCAACAAACATGTTTGGAAGAAATGAAAGTTGTGTGCCCCAGCTGGATTCGTTTAGAAAAGAGAGCTCACAAACACACACATACACACACTCTCTACTGTGCAATAAGAGCCTGCGTTGTATAAAAACAAACTTCATATAATCTACAATCTTAAGACAACACAATATTCTAATAGTTTGAAACAAGAGATCAGTTATTTTTACGTCGCACATCTGAGATTCTTTGCCTTTGTATACTGTATATCTTTGGGGTCCTAGTCTTTGCCTTTCATATCTTAACGAATGTGATTCCGTGGACATGGAGAGCCAATTGTAGATCGGTACGCTTGCTGCTGCGAGGTCTTTCTTTGCGGCCAAGGCTCTTTGAAGTGTAGAGCCGCAGTAATAAAAAGCCCAGATGGTCGAGCCATGCGGTAACTCAACTGTATCAGTGTACACCAAAGCTGCAGAAGACAAATGCGTCTTGTTTCCATCGTTGGTTTATTTTCTCGCAGCCGTATTTCACTCGCCCAAGCCACAGCTCTGCGTTAACGATTAGGAACAGGGGCTTTTTGCGGCTTTTTGCTGTGTTTACCCAGAGGCCTGTATGGGCGCCAAGCTTCGCCCCCTGTTTTTCAACACCTTTGCGCTCTTTCCATCTCTCTTGCCACGACTGTCTTTCCTCCCTCTGTTCATAAACCACAGAGTTGTGGGTTTGGACACAATGACAGTGAGGAGCCATAGTGTGTTTGTTTAACAAGAGAGAGGAATGATGTTTCTATTTAACTCACTGTAACTCTTTATTTCATTCACAACAATTCTGCCTGATCTCATTTTTCCTCATGTGAACTTTTAGTTTGGGGTCTTCTCAGTTTAGAAGGATACAAAAAATAGGAAACTCCAAGCAGCCATGCTAGTTAGTCTTTGATATGTTTCTTCAATTGCTAGCTCTGTTATCATTGTTTATCTTTACCCCACCACAAGCCATTACATTAAGAAGGATACAAAGGAAAAGAAAATCCTAGCAGCTATGCTAACTGGTCCTTAATAGGTTTCACTAATTGTTAGCATTGTTTTTCTTTTTCTCATCTCAATTCATTGCAGTGTGAAGGATACAAAGAAAGGAAACCTGTGGCAGCCTTGCTAACTTCTCCTCAATACGTTTTGTTGATTGTTAGTGTTGTTAGCATTGTTTGTTGACCTTACCTCAACTTTTTGCTGTGAAAAGGATGCAAGATGGAAAAAAAGCTTCTTGCAGCCATTCTAACTAGTCTTCAGGTTTTGTTAATTTGTTAGCATTGTTTTCCTTAACCTGTATAGGAAAACCTGTATTCCTAATATGAAGTCATTGCAGCAAAGGCTAATTTGAGGCTAATTTTGCTAACAAGTAATGGAATATCTTTTTCCTTTGTAAGGCTGCATCGCTCACTGTTGATCTGTGTGGAGAAGAACAGGAGCCCGGGTACTGCGCTGTCAGCAATGTGGCTGTCCATACTGACTGGTGAATACGCACTTATCTTTACAATGGTAGCTGTAGGAAACACATAATTTTATATTTTCCTAGTTTTCTTTCTACATCAAATTTACTTCAAATTTTCAAATTATGCAAATTAACTTTGGTAATTGAACAACATGCAGCTAATTTAATTATTTTTATCATCATCATTTATTGTCATGGTGTGGTTTACTTGGAAACAATAGCCTCTGTGTCCTCTAGGAGTTACTAACCCGATCTTTTTCCCCGTCTCACTGTCTTTCTAATTTTCTCTTCCTCGTTTGTCTTTATATTCTTTTCTCTGTCTCTCATTGTTTTTCTTTCTCTCTGTCTCTGTCTCATATTTCGGTCTCCCTTTCTCTTTCTGCTTTCTTTCGGTCTCACTCTGTCTTTCGCTATCTCTCTCTCTTTGTTGCTGTCTTGCATTTTCGGTATTCTATATTTTTTTTCTATCTCTCCTTTTGCCTGTCTATCTCTATCTTTCGCTCCCTTTGTCTCTCTCCCTATCTCCTTCTTCCTCAATATCTTTCTCCCTATCCTCTCTCTCATTTCTTCTCACAGGATTTTGGACGTACAGCCTAATCGTTTGTCAGTCGGCGGTGTTCGGGCGATCGAACCACTCTTACAGCGCAAAAATCAGGTGAACACACATGATTTTGTCGGCTGCATCATGGAATTTGCCATCAACGGACGCCCTCTGGAACCATCTCAGGCTCTATCATCTCAAGGCATCTTAGATAGGTGCGTTACCCATACACTTTTACACACACATACATAACCATAGTTATAGGTAAGCTACATTCATTTCACCTATTTTACTGCAGTTGCCTTAATATCTGGATTGAAATTAAGTTTTTTTGTCCTCTACTATTGAAGTGATGCATGTGTAATCATGTTTGTCCATTTTATACTTCTCGTTTGTTGTTTAGGGTGTTTAGGGTTGGCCAACTACTCCAGTAGTTTAGTGATTAGATACTTGCTAGCTATACTGCACTAGCTCCTACCTGAATATCACAACAAAGGTTTTTGCCTTTGTTATGAGATTAGAGACTAACTATGAAAGTATTCAGACAGACAACTTAAGGTGAAAACGCCAACTTTGCAAACAACAAATGATAATTTGTACCAAGGATGTATGTTTCACGTCTCTTCACAGCTGTGCGTGTTGACTGGCACACCTTTGATTAATTGTCTTAAGTCTTGCTTGAGCTAAACACCATATCTTTGGGGTAGGTATATTTATCACTACTGTCCTGTATGGCAAAGGCAAGATGTTGATGAAGCCTAAAAGAAAATCATAGCTCATCTGTGTATACTGTTAGCTTGGTTGATGGAGAAGAACTCTGAAAACACACACTGTCTCGGACAGTCAGGAATAGGAGAAATGACTGGGATCATCTTTACCAAGTATGTTTCATATGGAGAGAGAGAGAGAGAGAGAGAGAAAGATACAGTAGTATTAGTGTTTTGATAACTGTTGAAATAAAAACAGTTCTTGGTACTGGACTCTTTCGGGCTCTACTGTATTCATACACACTCTGTGAACCCACTGCCCTCAACAGGCAGCTATTGAAGATCACACTTCAGTCAATCGCCTGCTGTCTGATATACTTTTATTAGTGTCCAAACGTCTGTTTTTGTAAGCTAGAAAAAACATGCGGTGTTTTTATGGGTTTATAAAATGGAGGCGACAGATCTTTTGCTAATATGCTAATGCAGCTCGCTCTCTTTCCATTTGTTTTTGTTAATGGTGGGATCATCTCATCTGCTTCTCTGTCTGTCTGTCAGTACATCAAAATGTTGTCTTTATGTGTGTGTCTTGCAGATGTCCCAGGATGGAAGGAACGTGTGTCACTAACCCTTGCAGGCATGGTGGGACATGTTTGGACATGTGGTCATGGCAACAGTGCCAATGCGCTGAAGGACTCACGGGCAAATACTGTGAGAAATGTAAGGAATACCATTCATTGGGGGTGATTTGGATTGATTGGGGAAAATTGGTTAAAGAGGGTAGTTTGATAGAGATTGATGGGGTAAGCAGATCAGAGTGGGCAGTTTGATATAGATTGATGGGGTAAGATATGTCAGAGGGTACAAGCTTGATATAGATTGATGGGTTAAGACAGGTCAAAAAAGCAGTTTGATATAGATTGATGGGGTAAGAAAGGTCAAACAAGGCAGTTTGATATAGATTAATGGGGTAAGACAGGGTGGAAGGCGAGGTGGGATAAGAAAGGGGAAGACAGGGCAGATCGACGGGGTAAGAGTTGTCAGAAGAGGAACTTTGATCTAGTTAAGTGGGGTAAGATGGGCCAAAGGGGCAGTTTAATATACAGTAGATCAGTGGGGTAAGTCAGGTCAGAGGGTGCAGTTTGATGTAGAATAATAGGGTAGGAGTGGTAATGTGGGGCAGTTTGATATAGGTCAATGGGGTAAGACAGTAGAGGCTGGTTTTATATAGAGCGATGCAGTAAGATACTGATGGAGAAGGACGTACCTGAAGAGTAATTTAAAAGGATTTTTCCTCTTTTTCTCTTCTAGTCATTTCTGCAGATTCGGCTCTATCCCTTGATGGTAGCGGCCGTTTGGATTACTCTTTTCGTCAGAGCTGGAAGAGAGACGTGATGATGCAGCGGAATTTGCAGAGCTTCTCACACACATACCCACAGTCACAAACACACTTGCATACACACTCCGAGAGCAGCAGCCTGGAGCTGAAGTTCCGCACTCGCAGCAATACTGGAACAATTTTACACGTCCAGGAGATCTCTAACTACACTACTGTCAGGGTGAGAAGTAACATACAAACACACACAGACACACACAAGCACACATACGCACACACTCCAGCTACACTACTCTAAGCCTGCATTCACCTTAGCAAGCAATGAGTTGCTGATACTTTTAGGGTATAAGTAATACACACAAATGTATGAGGTATACACATTGTTATGGTTGAGCTATTGTGTGTGTGTGTGTGCTGTATTTCCTCACTCAGCTCCAGTTTAAGTTTGACTAATTCTGGGAACAAAGCCAATCACTCAAATCCTCTGCACCTCTTCATCACTCTCTCTCTCTCTCTCTCCCCCCACCAATTCTTTCCTCTTTCTTTTATAGAGTACTACCACTCCCTTTTTCTTGCCAGCAATCTCTTACTTCTTATTTCTCTCTCCTACTTTCTATATTCTACTTTATCTCTCTATTCCTCTCATCAATCCTGTTTCTCTCTCTTTCTTGCTGTCTTCCTCTTCCTCCATCTGCCATCCCTCTTTCTTTCTTTCTTTCACTAACCTCTCATCATTTAACATTTTATCACACACACACACACACACACACACACACACACACGCACACAGTATCAGTACATGATGCTAGAGAGGTAGAGGTCAAGATTTTTTCCCCAGATTGATTTTCACTTCGTTTTTTTTCCCCTGGCAAGATGGATTTTCCATTTCAAGAGTTTGTGACCGTTTTAAATCACACAACCTGCACAGTGTACACTCTTCCCTCTCTCCCCCTCATGCTTTACCTCTTTTCTCTCCTATTACATGTTACTAGAGACATTTATCTCTCTCTCTCTCTCTCTCACTCACTCTGGAGTCTCTCTCTCTGGCTTCAATAGAAGTCATCCTCAAACTGAACTCAGTGACGGAAATGTGTGAATGTGAGACACACACTATAAAGATTTAATCTCACAATCTATCCATCTCTCTCTCTCTCACTCTCTCACTCTCTCACTTGGCTCTTATTGTCTGTCTTTCTCTTTATCTGCCTCTACAACCAACAACCTTTCTTTCCTTCCTCTCTTTCCCTTTGTCTCACTCTTTGTCTTTTGAACATTCTCTCTCTTACACACACACACACACACACACACACACACACACACACACACACACACACACACACACACAGGTCTTGCTTTCCTGTGGGATATTTCCACTGATGTGTGTATTACTGTAGTTAAATAGTGCTCTAACCCTGACCTTAACCTCAGTAACCAAATGCTTCTACTTGTTTCTTGCGCCAGCTGAAGAACGGGAACCTGCAGTATGTGTCTGACGCAGGTGTGGCAGGGAAGGTGGAGAGGATTTTGGGAGATGGAGTTTTCTCAGACGGTCAATGGCACACGCTGCTGTTACAGAGAAACATCTCCTCCACCACAGTCCTCATCGACGAATCAATCCTGCGCGTCATCACACACACCACGCAGGACTTCGGAGGTCTCGACGTCCTCACACTGTCGCTCGGAGGAGAGCCGCCGCGGACCAACCCGCAGAAGACCACACCAGGTAATCAAACACGAAGCTAACATTTCCCTGAGCTGAGCCTTATTATTCAAAAATCCATTATTCTGTAGCTGTATGGGAAATATGCCATGTGAAAAGATCATTGCTGTTTGACTGGAAGGCTAACAATTCAGCTAGCTAGCTGTTACGTCTTATACAAACAACGGAAAAACAGATTGACAGTAGAAATCGGGAATAACTAAGAAGACTCAATATGAATAAAATTGCACTGTAATTACGCTTAGCAGGATCTAAACCAGTTCCTCCACTGAGATAAATCACCATTATGTCACTCGTGAACTTAGAGATATCCCAAAAATTTGGGAGGAAAGGAGAAGGAGGGGGAAATGTACAGACGAGTTGTGAATGTACGCTCAGTATTTAACATGTAACCAGGTTTATCATAGTTATATTACATCATCTTCACTACACAACAAACCTTCTGAACATTCTGCAATACTAAGACATCATTTTGCTGAACTTTTTGGTTATTTCTATATAATTGTAGTTAATTATTAGAAATGGCACCAATCTAGTTCCCATTATCGGTACCAGTATTGGTATTTTCTTCTGATACCAGCAAAAAAATGGTGGCTATTGGAGAAAACATATCAGATGGCAGATCCTGTAACAAATGGCAAAGACTGGAATTGGATTTGGAAAAGTAGTTTATTTTTGGAACGGGAAATGTTTACATAGTATAAAGAGACTTCCCCTGTTTTTTTTTTCTTTTGTTAGGATTGCTTTTATTATATTTATACTTTATTAAATTTGCAAAGTAAGCGAATTTTCTATGAAAGAGCCTAACTGTGAATTGCTTCAGTTAAAAAAACAACATTTTAAAGCTCAGTAGTTGGACAATATTGGATGGGTATCGGCATCAGCTGATACTGAAGGTTTCAGTATCGGAAAAGAAAATGTGGCATTTTGCTCTCTCTTTTAATTGTAGAATTTTGCCTATAGAACTGCTTCCGCAAATTTAATACATGCCCTTCGCTCGTGCTGATTTGCACACACAATCGTTGTTCTTAAAATAACTTTCAGGCTAATTGCATCGACATTCCATTTAATTTGCACTTTTTTGTAGAAATACCCTAAAGGCGGCTGAGCAAAACAAACACCACATGCAATTTTGCTCATGTGAAAGACGCAATCATTTAGAACGCTGCACATGCACGTCTATCTAATGCTTTCATTAGGGCATGCTTAGGCAGCTAGTCTTAAATGTAAAGTAGCAGGGAAATTAATCCTTGTATGAAAATAAATCATACTTGTAAACAGACATTTGCTAGGTATTCTACGTTATCATTTTTAATGGATGTAGTCAATAAGACCATACTTATTGCACTTAAATTAGTAAAGAATAATTGATAATAATAGAAATTTGACAAGGCAAGTTGTACTGTCTTTTGATCATTCATAAAATTAAACCAGCTCGTGGTTATACTTATGAACTAGCATGCAATTAAATTAGTATGTTAGCATATACAGCAGCTTGTTCAAAGAAACATTTTTGACTAAATATTAGTTCAGAATGATACGTTTTTGATAACGGTTGAAATAACAGTTCTTTACCAATCAACTCTTATTGAATCCAGGAATGTCTGGAGAGATTTTTTTTTTTTTTTTTTTAAAAAAGATAACATCTTTGGCCTTGTATATTGGGTTCAAAACCATCTGGGTGAAATGGTGATGTGACTAATCAGAATGTAAGCTATCAAGTTTCCTCTTGATGTTGCTTCACCAACATAAACAGATGTTTATTGAATTTATTAAACCCCCCCGCCCCCCCATGTAAATGGAGAGGATTTGGTTTTGCTTTATTAGAGACGAAAAGACCAAGTCGGCTTGGCTGAACCTGATCTCTCTAACCTGCACGCATGGAAATTTTTATGCTCCCATATTTCAGATGCCGTTAGTGCATGTTTAAATTTGTTGCAGTGAGATAAATAGAGCAAATTTGACCAGATGTTGTGCGTTTTACTGTGCGATGCTTGTATAATACTAGAAACAGGGGCTGTACAATAAATAATGTGTTCTTGAGTAAAAATGTATATTTTTTAATATTCCATACTTTCATAATAATACCGTTATGAAATTTGCTAATAAAAAAATGTTTTCTGCTAAATGCAGTGCTGACAATTGTACTGTCAATCCTATCTGTCAATTCTGTCAAGCTAAAAATAATGTTAATACTCTGCTCTGCCTAATATTATTAGCAGAAGAGTATTAGCAAAATAATTTACAGGGGACCTTTCCATATATTGTAATATTAGGCATATTCAAGGCTGATTGGTGTTTTTTTTGTTTTTTTTATGAGTAATTCCAATAATCCATCCAATATCCAATATAATCCAATATACTAATAAAAATGCCTATTATAATGCTAATAATCCTTCCATATGATAATCCTAATGACAATAATACTCTCTTTGTCTCTTTTCAGGTTTTGATGGCTGCTACGCATATGTAAAGTACAACGGCGAGCTCCTGCCATTCACCGGCGACCACCGAACTGTCTCCATCTCTATTTCTGGGACAGAAGAGTCAGTGAAAATCGGTTGCCGTGGGCCAAACATGTGTGCTAGTGCTCCCTGCTGGGATGGCATGATGTGCGTCAACCAGTGGTTTAGCTACCAGTGCGTTCCTCCTGGAGACTGTGCTTCCAGTCCCTGTCAAAACGGCGGCAGTTGCGTCCCCGCTAACCGTGGTGGCTTTAGCTGTGTGTGCGATGAACTGTACACAGGACGAGTGTGTGAAACCCTGGTGGCATGCCTGGGTGTAACTTGCCCACATGGCACGGTGTGCAAAGTTGGAACCAATGGAGGTTTTAGTTGTGTTTCTGACTCCAATAACGAAGAATTCATTTTGCCAATTTGGGCGGTTCCAGCAATTGTGGGCGGCTGTGCCACAATTCTTGCTCTGTTGGTGCTTGGCCTTATTTTACACAATCACTGCAAAGGTGGTGGAAAGACGGCTGTACCAAAGGAGGAAAAGAAAGCAAAGAAAAAGAAAAAGAAGAAGAAGAAGGGAAGCGAGAACGTGGCATTTGATGATCCGGATAACATCGGGGACGTTGACATGACGGTGCGGAAGCAGCCAGAAGGAAATCCAAAGCCAGATATCATTGAGCGTGAGAATCCCTACCTGATATATGATGAGACAGACGTCCCAGAGAGTGGTGATACGATTCCAAGCGCACCAGAAATCGCAGAAATTGAGCACTATGACATTGATAATGCCAGCAGCATCGCACCATCTGATGCCGACATTGTCCAGCATTACAAGCAGTTCCGAAGCCACACCCCCAAATTTAGCATTCAGATCCAACGCCATAGTCCTCTGGGTTATGCTCGCCAATCACCACTAACCTTGGGCGCTGCTAGTTACACTTATCAACCTTCTTACACTCAAGGACTCCGCCAAACACCACTTAGCCATGCCCCCTGCCCTACACCCACCCCTTTGTCCCGCCACAGCCCTGCGCATTTTAGCAAACCGGCCTCATTTTACCGCAACACACCAACACGGGAGATGAATCTGAATCTGGCGAGGCGTGATGGAAGCCCGCTGGACCTTCATGGAGACGCTTGCCAGTCAGCAGCTATCTTTAATTACACAGCATCGCGCCTTGGAAGGCGCAGCAAGAGCCCGCAAACGATGGCGGGTCACGGGTCAAGGCCCGCAAGCCGCTTGAAACAGCCAATTGAGCAAATTCCATTGGAGACAGGGCCTCCTATTGGATTGTCCATAGAAGAAGTGGAGCGACTCAACACTCCGCGACCCAGAAACCCCAGCATCTGCAGTGCTGATCACGGACGCTCGTCTTCTGAGGAAGACGCCCGACGTCCGCTTTCTCGTGTGCGAAATCCCGCAGATGGAATTCCAGCACCAGATTCATCCTCCGAGAGTGACTCACATGACTCCTTCACCTGCTCTGAGATGGAATATGACCGGGAAAAAACGGTCAACTATGGTTCTCGAGTTCCAAAACTATCACAAGTTAACGAATCTGATGCTGATGATGAAGATTACGGAGGGGGAAGAATCAAGCAAAGGAGGTATTCAAGTCGTAGGGCAGAGGGCGGGGCCAGTGGAGGCCACACCCCCTTTGGGGAGTATCAGCATCACACACTGCCCCACAAACTGGGCCAAGGATCTGGCAACTTCAACTGGGACAGCCTACTAAACTGGGGACCAGGATTTAGCCATTATGTTGACGTTTTTAAAGATTTAGCTATGCTTCCAGAAAATTCTAATGCTGCTAACGATGTTGAAATGAACAGCGGCGATGGTTCGGTTACCATCATTGCCGAGGGAGAGGCAGAGCAATACGTATGAGATATTCTCTCTTGGACCAATCAGGACTGGATGGACTACGGACAGAGAGAAGGCAATCGCTTGCAATAATTAATGTTCTTCTTTCTTTGTCTTTGTTTTTTGGTACTTGTATTTCTAAGAAGACGAGCTTAAATGCAGTAAGGCAGAGCGATACATCTGTGATGATTCTCCTGATCTCTGTTAAGTAAGAAAGATTTTAAATAGTCCAATAAGTCTGAGTCCATTACCAAAAACTGTTTGTTTCACTGTTGATTCTAGTGTTACAGAGTCCAAAATCTCAAATAAAAACATAAGCAATGGAGCTTCTTGTTCAACAAACCACAGCAGGAAGTTTGAATTTTACAAATCAGAAATTGATTATCTTCTCCAAGCACTATTTGTCTTTTTCCCCAAATTGTTGCAAAACCATTTTAGGGCTGGACTATATATATATATATATATATATATATATATATATATATATATATATATATATATATATATATATATATATATATATATATATATATATCAATCACAATAAATTAAACTATCACCTGTACTTTTATTGCAAAATGACCGGCTCTATTCAGTAACAAGTAGCTGATAGAGAATGGTTTCATTTCTCCTCGGTTCTATGTAATAACTTATTTTTGTAGATGTCAAATAAAAATATCATTGAAACCAGGTTTTGCATAGACTCAGACTTTTGGACTGTAGCTTTTAATACTTCTTCATGGATCCCATAGATGTCCATAAAATTCGAAAGGTCCTTGATGACCCCATAGAGTTTCATTTGCGTTCTTCCGTGCAGCAGAAAGCCAAGGGAGGATGTGGCTGTTTTAACAGCATGACCATATGAACTTTATCAAAAAAAAAAAAAAAAAAAAAAAAAAAAAAAACAGAGCTCCTCTCATTCCAGCTCGCCAAACATAAAATAGGGTCCAAAAGTCTGAGTGCACTACTGAGAACTGTTCTCACAAACTAATATGGTTTGGTCAAATGATATTTCTCAATATTTGGTTTGACATTTAAAAAACATGAATGGCGTATGCTCAGGACGTTCCGATAGATTTCAGTTTCACACGCAGCTGAACAAAGGATCCGTCTCAGTTATAATAACTGAGGTTATTACATAATAAGGATTGACTGAAGAAAATGTTTTTAGTGATTGATACCTGATGGAATAGAAACAGTTTCTGGGGCACTTAGATTTTTTTTTCTTCATTTTTCCAGACTCCTCTGGCCTGCTTCTCGTGTGAAAGAGGAGTGTATGCGAGTGTGTGTAATGCGGTAATACCTGCAGGTGTCTGGGACAGCCATCTTTCTTGAGGCTAGTTCACTTCTTGTCCTGTAGGAGCCATGACTTGTGACCTTTGACCTAAAGCAAAATCCTCATAATACTATGAACTTGTGTACATTTTGTATCAATGAAGGAAATTCAGTGTTCTCTGTTGTTGTGGTGAGTGTGTGTTTTTTAATGAACTGTTTCTACTTTTTTTTATTAACTTAAAGTACTTAAGCAGTGTTTTTATGGATATTTTTTTCATATGCTGGAAATGATCTTACTTTCAGGGGAAGTAAGATTGAAGTACTTAATTTTTTTTACATTTGTTACTTATGTAACATCAGTATTTTCCACTTTTTTTTGATAAAACTATAACATACTGTATGCTTTATATGTGTAAGAGCCAATAACAGAATAAAAAAAACAATATTTATTTAAAAAGACACAATTTCGAGACTAATGCAATAATACTTAACAAAATTAAGAGTTAAAGTAATAAAGTAGGACATGACGCCAGAATGCCATCCAGTGAGCGTTCCTAGTGAGGAGTTTGGATAAAGTTTGGATGAGTTGAATAAAGTGTTTCAAAGACCGATTAAGAGTGTGTGTCAAATGGAGGTCAGCCAGTCGTAAGCGAGAGACGAACTAGAGCAAAAGGATGAAATCTGCTTTTTAGGGCGTTTTTCCTATTAGTCTGAATCGGAGTGAAATTTTACTTTGTTTGCTGTTCGGTTTGGTGTCTTTTCAAATGGCACATAATTATACGGCCCAAAAAAACATTGGCTGAGGGGCGTGTAGGACTGAAAACGTACTTCCCGTACTCACGGCTCTGGGAAAACTAAACAAAAGTTTGCCAAGTGCTCGTAGAAATCACAAATATCATCTGAGCATGGAGAACACGCAGCCAGCACTAAATAAATAATTAGTTAATTACATAAATAGCTAGTTTAAAACGTTGTGGGGATCGCATCCAGCGTTTATTTTCGTTCTGTTCCATGGTCAAAATATCCGGAACACATGGCACTTCTGCACTTCTACAGCTCTGTCCCTTGGCTCAGTTTAATAGCTCGCATCTAGAAAAAAAAAAATGCAGCCTGCAACCCAAAACACTTCCTGCAATCAGGTTGATTCAGAGTTTTCTCACGGCACTGGAATCACACTAGATTTCACCTGGATCTGGACGAGAACACCTCGCTCAGATGCTCTCTGACTGGGTGTTTTGGTCTGCAGCAGAGTGGGAATTCTGTGCTGCCCAACCAAATGGCACAGAGGAAGAAAATGCACCAGGGTGTGATTCAAACTAAAGAGACATTATGTGAAAGCTTTCTTAGAGTGGCTTGACTGTGAGAGAGATATAGAGAGAGAAAGACAAGAGAGAGTTCTACACTTTATACACTCTTGGCAACTTCACAGTCAGTGCAGTCATATTGGCTTGATAACTTGCTTAAAATCCCAGGAATACTGTAAAAATCCCAAAATATTTATATGATACAAAACTTAAAACAGTCTGTTCTGAGAAGTGTCCAAGTGTGGCTTAATATTTTCATGAGCATGTATGATTGTCTGAGACTTGCTGCCTTCTACACCAATCTAACCAAGGCATACACTCTGGGCCGTGCTGCTACAGGAAAATAATCAATTTATTATTTATTAAAAGTGTTATCATTTAATGTTTCCGTGAAACAAGTTAGTTCCTGTTATCACTTACTTTATAGCAGATATAAAGAGTCCATCCTTCACCAGCCTCTCTTTCTCTTTTCTCTCAAAGCTTGTCATGTTATTGACAAACCAGAACACGCAAACTCACTCATCTTTCCTGAAGATGTTCCTGTGTCAGAAACCTTACTGACACTGGAGACTCCTTCCACAAGTGTTACATAAACAGAATGCTTCACGATATCAACGAGTATACTGTTTTCTTAGTTAAACAGCAACACATTTGATTAAACTGTTATTATTAGTCGTAGATTATGTGGAGCATCTGCCATACAGGTCCCTGTGAATGGGTTGTTACTATAGAAATGATAACGAACCAGTGCATTGATATCAATCTGTCGTTTATGAACGTTTATGTCGTTTATGTCAAAAATGAATCCACACCTTCTGATTTGAGAACTGTAGTATTAGCACAATGGCTCAGTAAGCTACACTCACCGTGTTAGCAATCGCCCACAAGGTCACATGCGTGAATTCAGTTTTGATTATTCGGACTTTGTACTGCATGTTGTACCTACGACAGGAACAACAGAACAGTGATTCCTGGTTTAGCTTCCTTCTGACTGAAGCATTGACTTCTGTATAAAGTTAACTTAATCCTTCATCTGCTGCATAACATGTTCGTGGCAACAAAAAAAGTAATAAATGTCACATTGTATGGTAATGTAGAACATCTAGGGTCTGTCACAACAAATTAAAGAACAAGATGTTAAACAGAATGTTATGGCGAATGTCAGGATCGGGCTTTATTCAGAATATTCAGGCGTCGATATACTTTAAGCACTCCTTGCATAGAACAGGGTGTGCTGTTCATAAAATCACAAGCTTGTCAAGTGGGTCTGTTTTACAGAATCAAAAAAAAAATGTATCCGGTTAATCATCGCTCCAATTAAAAAAAAAGGAATAAATCACTTGGGGGTATGCTGTTATAAGAAAACTCATCAATGATGAGCTTTCAGATTCAAAGCAGATTATTTTCCTGGAACAACAAGTGTTTTATTCCTCATATACTACAGCAATATGCTGACTAATGCAATTTTTTATTTGATAAAAATGATGCATTGTACATTTTATCTATTTATAGTTACATTTAATGGTGTAAGTTCCTTTAAACACATACGTTTTAGCAGCTAGAAACAGTCACCATCCTATCTTTTGCATGTCGCTACTTCTAAGCGTATATATCTCCAAGCTATGCTTACCCACAATCCCTTTCCCTGTGTTGCAACACAGATATGCACACAAGTATAAACCAGGCTTAAGATGGTGCATGAGAGTGAACTGATGAACTGAGAAAATAAAAGACAGAAAGTCTGCATTATTCATAAAGCATCTCTAGATTAAAAGGCTGATCTAGATTGTTACACACTGCAGTTATGTGTGTGTGACTGAGAGACCTTTATAAAGAGAAACTGTGTGTAAGTGTAAACAAGAGGCTGCGAGAGTGTGTACATGTGTATGATGTGTAAGTGAAAAGGAAAGAATGAGAAGAAAGAAAAAAATTAGAAGAGGCAGATGGAGTGAATGAAGATGCAGATGGTTTGGGGTCTAAAGTAAATCGCTGACAGCTGGCTGATGGCACTTTGTGGTTTCTCTCTCTCTCTCATACACACACACACACACACACACACAGACACAACAATGAACTAAAGGCTTTTCCTCACCAGTCCTATAACCTCTATAGTGTGTTGTTCACTATTTGTGTCCTTTGTAAGCCATCTCCAAATTGGTTTGTTTATATGTAAGTGCTCATATGCAGTTATTCTGAATTATTACCCATAATGCACAGCACATGTACCATGACTTAACAGAAAGGGATTAGTTTACAAATGTAACTGATTTGATTATGAGATTCATAATGAAATAAAGTGGCCTTGTTATCGCTGACATATAACTAGCACCGTTACTGTTACAAGATACAAGATATAAGATACAAGACTAGTGCCACGCAACAGTGCTGGGGGTAATTTGGTTCAAGACAGCTCAAAAATCAACAATAAACAATAGATAGATAGCACACTAGTGCAAGAGAGGACAACAAGATAAAAATGTGCAATGAGATGCAGAATCACTGCAAAAATTATTTGTAGTAATTATTTGTTTGTATTTGATATCAGTAGCCTATATCTTTTGCCAGATGGGAGGGGCTAAAATATGACATAGACTGAATGGGATGGGCCAAAGGACATTTCTAGGGCTCTTTTCTGGATATATTTTATGTACGGACACACAACGCCTTTCGTTTCCTCTTGGTGTCGGAGTCCGTGTTTCCATACCAGACATTGACTGCCCTGAGGTTGATTATTTTCCTATAACCGCATGTCATATAGTGTTTTCTTCCTCTTTTACTACAGCAAGTTATCAATGATTACAATCTTTAATTGAGCAAAGAATTTTTAACCATTTATATTTACATGTAACGTTGTGGAACACAAAATAAAAGACACATTAGTTCCTGTTCTCGCTTTATATCACGCTATAGCAGCTGTAAAATGTCGTTCCTTCCCCAGCCTCTCTTTCTTGAAATTAAGTGCAGCTTGATATTTTACCAAGAAAACGGATGTGCAATAGGGTATCCAAGTGGGAAAATCCACAACAGCAGAAAGTGAGTCACAAAAAGTGCAAAATACTCCACGTTTACAGAAGACACAATATATAAAACAAAAAGGCGCATAAAAGGCGCATGTAAATTTATAATTCATGAATTTTGACAGGGTAATCAATTGTATAAGGGGAGATGCCTCACAGCATGAACATGTTTCCCTTATCTATAATATACCTGTCACCAGGCCTCAGTTCGCCATTCAAATAGATTAGAGGAGACTGAAGACTTATGAGACTATAATACATTTCTACGAGTGTTATTTAGTCCAGTCAAATGTAAATATCAGACATTTAAGCAAAACTAAGCATGCATTTTTAAGACTTGCATTGCATTACTGTATCTACAGTGTTTATCTCATAGCTAGCAAACTACGATTTGTGCAAAAGTGATGACATCATCTTTTCAGATGACTCTTATTTATGATGCAGCATCTACATATGTACACTACTCTAAGGCACATCCGTACAGGCAAAACACATACATTCCCACATGTGATTAAGTGAGTAAAATGTGATCAAATGGCACTGGAAGGGCACAGTGACTTAGTGGTTAGTATGTTTGCCTCTCACCTCCATGGTTGGGGGCTTGAATCCCACCTCCACCCTGTGTGCTTGGGGCTTGCATGCTCTCCCCGTACCTCGGGGGTTTCCTCTGGGTACTCCGGATTCCTCCCCCAGTCCAAAGACATGCGTTGTAGGCTGATTGGCATTTCCAAATTGTCTGTAGTGTGTGAATGTGTGCACGCAATTGTGCCCGGCGATAGACTGGTACCCCGAGATCCCTGGGCCTGTGCACCTGTGAAAACGGAGGGACTCTTTAAAAAAAAAATGGCTGTAATTCCTCATTAGTTAATGCAATATTTTTGTCAAACCCCTTGGATTAAAGCTGAAAGTCTACACTTCAATCACATCTTGATTGCTTCATGTCAAATCCATTGTGGTGGTGTACAGAAGCAAAATTACAAAAAAATGTGTCACTGTCCAAATACTTATGGACCTGAATGTAAATGTGTGAAGTTTTACACTGATGTGTAAAAAGCTACATAAATGAAAAACCCAATGGTCCTCTTTGGGTAATACTGATGCTAACAGTAATGCTAATCATCCTCTTCCTCTTGTACGAATGCTAATTATCCCATCTGCTAAAAACAATTCTACCAATAATGCTAATGATCCTCTTTCCTAATAAAACTAGCTAACAATCATCTGCCATTAATAATGCCAACAATAAAAAAAGTACATTAAGTGTTACATTCTTCAGTACACACTAGCAGTGTGTATGGAGTGAAAGAAAACACTCATACGGCTAGAGTTGGTTCATATGGCTAGAGCATAATTCATTTCCCTCAGAGTCATAAAATAATTGCAGCTAAAAGCTGAACACTTCTTTCCACAACTAGCATGCCACTGGTCTGGGTGCTTTCATGCTGAAATAGTGTGCATGCCATTGGTGCACACAGATCTACCCATGTCTCTGTGTGTGTGTGTGCGTTAGTAGTTTGAGAAAGCACATCTGGATCTGATCGTGACGGTATGAAGCGCTGTTTCAGCACTCACTGAGACTCTCACTGCTGACTAGAGAGGCCTCAAGCTAACCAGGGAAAAAAACAGTGTGTGTGGGTGTGTGTGTGTGTGTGTGTGTGGATATGGCCCTTTGTTTGAAGGAATTTAACATTTCTGTAAAGAAAATGTGAACACTTGTGCATTAACCCCAGCTCCTGTTCTGTTCTGAACTTTCTGAACAAGATGAAGTCGTCAAAATTGCACCAGACAATAACATACAGACTGGAAAAACCACTGGCTACATTATTGATTTCAAAAATCTCTAAAACTGAACACTACAGTACTAAGTAGTATGTCAAAACAGTACTCCGTAATATACACACAAATATACACACATGGGTTAGCAAGGCTACGCCGTATATGCATATACCCACAAATATACACAACTGGTTTACCAAGGCTATGCCTGTCTTTTAAACCTAAAAAGACATCAATATAATAATAAGTAGCCACATCAAATCACTTGTTGCTATTAACAATGTAAATGTTTTGCGTACGCCAAACCAAACGAAATTTTCCACGGATTTACAAGGGTTTCAGAAACACTGATTTTCTTTGTACTCATGTTCGAATATTGGCACCAATAAAGTGAACAGCACATTCCCGACACAGCTCATTTGCATGTAGCGACGCCCACAAAACTCCATAAAAGGTCAAGTGCACGGACAGCTGGGAGCACAAAATGAATGATCAGGGAAAAGACTGAGAAACAGAAGTGGAAGTTATTTTGACTCACTTCTATGTCAATAAAAGCATTTAATAAAATATTATCTTAATAATAATTAATAAGCAATAATAAGCAAGCGCTAACTCTTCCGTCAGCGGAGGCGTTTGTTTACAGCTTTTGGATATGCGCTAGCAGATCAGCCTGTCCTCCGTTTTTATGACAGCATTTCTTCTGGTCATAATTGAATGATTTTAGCTTTATTTGTTTTAATTTATGGTTTTGTGTTGGCTAACATTCTTAGTTTTTTTTTAATATTCTTTAATTAATGCCAATAATATAAAATGACTGGTTTTCACAAAATGTTCTCTATGATATTCTTAGTCCCTGACCTAGCATAAATACACAATTTAAACTTGACAGTAAATTCCATATATAAAAGTGCAGTGGTCCATGCCAATTAAGTAGCACATGTCGAGGATTACATTACATTAGTTAGTCTTCTTATGTGTAAATTTACACACTCTCAGAAGCACGAGTAGGATACGAACATTTTTTCCAAATTTATAGGATTTTCATGAACGCCAAATTTCGTGGTATTCATGAAAATCGAACAAACAATTTGTAAATCCGTTTGTATCCACCTTGATAAATGAGGCCCGTTGTTCATACTGATTTGCTCCTGAATGCGTAACACAACATCAGCAATGACTGAGAAGATGCATGTAAAATACAGTTGTGTTTGTAATGAAGGAAAATGAGTTGGACTATTTACTCTGTCATCCTTTTTTTCCCCTGAAATGCCTTTAGAGGAGAAACTAAAAGTAGCACACATTGTCCCAAGTACAAATTACACAAAATGACAGATGACATAACCGTAAGTTTAGTGTTTTTCGGTTTGAATGAAACGTTTACAACTTTTCTGTTTACCATGTTTGGTGTTCTGAGGAAGTACGGCATGACCCCAGTGGAGCATTACAGACTTGAAAAATTTGAAATGTAGTATGCCAGACATTATTCTTTAGTCTCTGGACTCCCATCTAATAACATGACCGGCCATGACTGACACACTGTTTAGCAAGTAGTGCTAAACAAGAAGAGTACGAAGTCAAGGTAGACTATCTGATTCTCTACACAGTGATGATTCTCTTGAATCACACTGCGTGTGGCTCCAGCGCAAACCATACAACAGTAATACAGAATACTCTGTAATAATACAGAAAATAATAAATGTGGCGTCCCTGTGTCCCATCATGGATTTGCTCATTTGAATATTTCCCAGCATGCTTACAAAATATAGCAGTTAGCACATGGTTTTATGATCTGTTTAATAACACAAGTTGAATTTCAGCTTCCTGTTTATGATTAAGGACTTGGAATGTTTTTTCCTAAGGGTTTTAACCATGTTGTGCTATTTTTATGACTTGATATTGATATTTCTCATCATCTCTGTGTAATGTGTTTACGTGGTTAAAGTGGTTTAGTTGTTATGTTAGGAGTAGCCTGTTTTAATTAAAAGCTTGAGGTTGCGTGACTTTGGCACTAGATGTAATTATGCACTGCTAGATTGGGACAATAGTAAAAACAATATAGATTGCTATATTGGCTTAGTTTATGGATTCTGACATGAACCTAATGAAAAATTCACCTCATATTTAAGCCAACTTTAACATGCTAACCCACAAATCCTAATGCACTCAAGTTATCCACAGTTTGGCATTTTTTTCTGCAAGAAATTGGCCAGCTATCCTTGATGGTATTGATAAGACCATTAGGTTGATGAAACACCACAATTCCTGTGTATCTAACATAAATTGAGGCTTAATTTAAGGAATTTGAGAGGACCCCAACATAAAAAAAACGACCTCAGTTCAGGCCAAAGTTAGCATGCTAACTTACAAATCCTAGCGCACTTGACTCAATAGCCACATGGTTTAGCATTTTTTTCCTGCCAAAAATGTCTGACTGGCTCGATGAAATTGATAAGTCTATTAGGCTGTAGGTAGCGAAACACCACTGGTCCATTGTGGCTGGAAACTAAATACAAACGCAAAGCCAAATACTGTTTATTTGTCAAGTTTTCCCAGATTCTCAGATAGATGTTGACGTTTCTGGAATAACACTGCCAAGCAAGGTACAATACGTTCCATCAAATCTCACTCAGGGAGAAAGAACACAAACACTCAAAGAAACACACACAAAATAGTGTGCTTTCGAGGACAGAGATTGATAGATGAAAACAAGTGATCTAGAGAGGAAACAATGCAGTGCTTCCATGCCAGGAGGTTTCAATAACAGAAACAGAGGACGCAATGGATTCTGGGTAAATGTTGACTGTTGCTTCTTCATTGTACCCATTGCACATTTTATTCATTAATAATTATGTTTAATGTTGTGGAGCATCCATAAAACAAGTTAATTCCAGTTATTACCAGTTATTCCAATTATGTAAAATACTATATTGAAACATTTTCAATTATTATTATTGTTGTGTAATGCAGAGCTCTACAACATCATGTCTTAATTATATTATTGGTGATAATATATATATATGTGTGTGTGTGTGTACACACACACACATAAATCTCTGCATTACACAGCAATAATATTTGAAAATGTTTCAGTATAATAATTTACATGTAGATAAATCTAACTATTACATTTTACAGCATATAAATCCAATGTTATTTGTTTAATAAACACACTTTGGTCAATGCATTTTTAGAGCAATTTATCAGCCTTAACGATTGAGTTGCCACTTAATCCTGAGAACTGGACACTAACGAACGCAATAATGTGTCAATTATTCTCCTCGTTAGCTCAATAGCTTGCTTAATGGCCAATTCTTCACCAAATCCCTCTCCTCGCGCTCTGGCAAGTCTGGATTGTATGTACTTCAGATGAAAGACAAACAATGAGACTCTTTTGGCAGCTGGTTTGAGGCACATTAATTTCCACAATAACGCTCATTGGCTAATTGTCGCCTGTAGCTTTTCTGGGTTTTTTGCCTCGGGCTTTTTCCCATGCCCCACTATCTTTTCTCTTCTCCATCTTTTCTCCCCTCTCCGTCCATTCATGCTGTCAGCGAGAAGCGTCCGTGAGTTCAGCTCACTCAAATAGGTGCCTCTTCATGCTAATCGTCTCTCAATGGATCCGTCACCTCCCACTTGAATAAAAACACTTTTTCTTCTGACTGTTTGCCCCCCGCCCCGAATCCATCCCGTTCCCTGTTTCCAGCCAAAAAAAAAATTCTGCTCATTTCCGAAAAGACGCAAATGAGAATCATTGTGTTGCCATCAGCTTCTATTCTGTCAAATATTCTAAAGAGGGCAAACAAGGTGACATCATAAAAAGTCATTGTCATGGAGCTATTGAAACATATAATTACTCTCTTTATCCATAGATACACTTTTATATCTCAGACAACATTTTTATGACACCAACTGTAAAAAAAAAAAAATAAGAACAGAAAATTTTGTTGTGGTACCTATATGTAAATCAAACAAGAAATGCACTAAATTGCCATCATAAAGGCAAGGAGTTAGCTGATATGAACTCCTAGAGGATCACGCATGCGATCAAACACAAATCTCACAAGAAAACCCTGTTATGAATTTATCTCTGGTTCCATTATCCCCAGATTACTGCCAGGGAAGGTAATAGGCATACAGGCCCCAAGAGAGATGCCATTTATTTTGCTGTGGTGTGCCCCGATGGCTGTCACAAATGCTTGTAACGAGGTTGGGGACTTGTGGCTGTCTAGCAGTCACTGAAGAAAAGTTAATATTTAGGGTATTGGGAAGTACCAATGTGCCAGACCCAGCCAATGGGGTGCACTATTGTACATTTGTGGTAGAGCTTCCACCTAAGATCATACAAGACCCTTGTGCTAGGGGCCAAAGAGTTCAGGAGTGTTTCCTGGACCCCTGAGTTGCAGTCATTAGTTGATGATTCGTTCTGAGGGGCCAAATCCACAAGCATAGATGAATGGGCTGAGAGCGCTAAATATCTCTGTTCATTTGGGATCGCAACTCTGTTGTGTGAGGAGGCTGCTGAGTTGCTCTTACCACTAACCAAAGCAGTAGTGGCGACTGAGGTCTTCTTTTTCAAGGCTACAAACAGGACCTGGGCTATCCAGTTCTGCCAGGGAAGGCCATTGTCTTTACTTGGCAGACATTTACTTTACTTGGTGAAGAGTTCCAGCTACACCTTCGCCAAACCTTTCTGAATCTGTGCTAATACCTCCAGGTATAGACAGCAGATCTCCAGACATATGCATCGTCTCAACAGTGTGTCCATTGCACCTTTGTCCAGGCAAATGCTTTGCCCTCCACGAGGCTATCTGTGGATGGGCCCATCAGAAAAGAACATCTCAAAACACACAACTACTACACTACTATTCCTCAGCCAGTAAGAGAAGCATTCATGGTGACTATCTATTTCCAATGGGGCAGTGCTCCAAAGCAGACCCCTTTCAATAGAAAAGCGTTGTGTGTCCAGCTAGCCTGGGGTTTGGAGTCCAGCTGTAGCCACAGTTCTGAAAAGCCCATAGTGCCAGCAAACCTAGGGTAGTTACTGCTGTGACTACCATTCCTAGAATACTCAAGAAACGATGGTACCACACATTGTAGCCCAGCTGAACCTGCTTGGCAAGTATAAAAATTAAACATGTCTGCCAAGTGTTGGAGTGGCAGGGTGGCTAGTACTGTATTTTCAGTGAATTTATGCCCATGCCGATGAATTTTGTGGCCTGCTTGAGAGCTCATTTTTAAGTTCACCATGAGACCAAGCACTACAATGTTTGCAAGGAGGATGGATGTGTCCTGAATGGCCTGCCTTTGGGCAGGGCACATAGTAAGGTAGTCCAGGTATCAGAAATGATGTGTACATACATCTTGAAAATATCTATTGTGGAAGAGAGATGATGAAGAGTAGAAATTTGAATTGGAATGCCTGGTTTTGAAAAGCCAAGTGTAAAAGCTGTGTTCTAGGCCTATTTGGACATTAAAAATGCATTGCACAGGCCTAATGACATGAATCATTCCTGTGGTTGCATGGCTTCAATTACATCTGATGCACTTAGCATACGAAAACGACGCGTTTAAAAACTAGTGTGGCCCTCTCAAATCTGGAATTGGATGAAAACCACTATCCTCCTTCTTATATCCTTTAGTTAAGTAGAACTCCTTTTTTGGCCACAAAAGCAGGCCACAAAATTCTACTTTTTAAATTGTGGCTTCTTGTTTAGACAACACTTCTTATTTGGTTGAATTAGTAAAGTGCACTTGAAGCAGCTTGTGAATTGCATTAATTGTGTCCATGTAGACCTTGAACTGCTGTTTTTGGTGCTCAAGGATCAGAGAAGTGCTTCATTAGGGGCTGAAGCTTTTGATCATCATCATCATCAATTCAAATGTGCCCAATTAGTGAACCTGAAATAAAAAGCCTACTTAGCATAAATTACAACCATACTGTTGCTATTTTGGTGTGTATCTGCGTGTGGAACGTTTGCTTAGTGTTATGATTGGCGATGGTATGTTGTGTACTAAAATTGCAGGCCTCATTAAAACGGTGGGTAAATATTATTCTTTTGTCCACATCTGCTGATGTTTGGGTGGGCTGTGTATGTGTGTGGTGGTCACTGCATTGGTCACTGTGGTGGGCAGAAGAAGTATTCATGTTATATTGGGCTGTGCGTGTGTGTGTGTGTGTGTGTGTGTGTGTGTGTGTGTGTGTGTGTGTGTGTTTGTGCACATGCATCCACAAGGTCTGCCTGCAGGTCGCTAATCTCAGCCTCAGAAGCAATCTGATGTGCGTATATTGTGCACTTAGCTGGCCAATATCAGAGTCCATCAGAGATCTTATTACCTCTTTGCCCCTGTGTGTGTGTACACACAATCAAGCACTGGTTTGTAACAGAGAAACAAACTTTTGAACACCCTGGCAACAATGAGCTTTTCAGAGTTACTGGATTGAAAATGGTTAGGGAAGTTCAAGGCAGCCAACTCTCAGCGTCAGACTCTCTAGGAGTCTGGCTTTTGAGACGATAATAATCCATGTTGTTTTTAAGTTGTTGCACACAGGTCTGTTTTGGTTGGCACTGTTTTTACTATTGCCCAAATCACCAAGTCCCTTAATGCTTAGTTACTGTCACTATGTAGATCAAGCTTTTGAAAAATAGAGCCTGGATATTGGACAGCAAGTTATGCTGAACAATCTACATGACACAGTTTTACATTAAAGCACGTTTGAAGTGTACAACAATTTGGATAATTCAGCCAAAACAAACTAACTAATGGATAGCATGCCAGATAAGGCTTCAACGTTTGACAGGAGGGTTTTCAAACAAGAAGTATTATTTAGTCAGTCATATAACCAAAGAAAACTCTCTTTTAACCAACTAAACATCACATATAACCAACTTTACAACAGAATTGAATCACATTTTGAGAGTTGTTTTTGGTAATGGTGTCCAGACAAGTGAAAGTTGTTTTGCTGACAAGTCGACAAGTAAAAGCAGGTTTTTTCGGGCCTGTCGCTTGACCATATTTGGAGCTTCAAATTCAACCTATGTCCATTGTTCACTTGCCACAGTGCTGAAAGCTTGACAGAGGTAATGGCAAATAGCAGTGGCTGCTAATCAGTGTTTGGAGGGCCAAGAAAATAAAGTAGCACTTGGGATCGGTTAGTTGCCTCGGCTGCATGTCATGCACAAAAAGGTTTTTTTGTTGTTGGTTGCTTGTATTGCAGTCAAGTGTTGAGAGATGAAAACTACCAGACTCCCTCACAATAGCTATAAGAAAAAAAGTCTTATTTTGTGAGAATAGCATAGCACAGATGTATCTTTGAGTCCATATATGGTCAGGAAAAGGAAACTAAGGCAGCAAGTCCTGAAGGGTCTTATTCCTCTTATACCACAGCAATTTGAAAACACTAAGAATTTTTGATTTACTAAATTTTTATCCATTTATATCTTCGTTTAATGTTGTGGAACATCCACCTGCTTCTTTTATTCTCTCTTGTGAAGTTAATAAGACAAAAAAATGCAGCTTTTTACCAAGAAACTACAAAAGACCTCTGTTCAGAAAACTTTCCTGTAATGACAAACAAAATTTACGGCTTTATCTCTGTTACAAAGCACTGACACTGGAGACTCCTTCCAAAAATGCTTAATAAACTTACATATATATACTATGGAAATACTATAGAAACAGTATTGTATTAGAACGAACGCATTATTATAACCCTTTGCAGCTGGAACTATTGAGAGAGTAGCTGTAATAGAAAATTAATCAACACCTTCTGACCAATCAGAACTGAGCATTCAACAGCACTGTGGTATAAATCTAAATAATTCATTCATTCATCTTCAGTAAGCCCTTTAGCCTGGTCAGGGTTGTGGCGAATCCGGAGCCTGATCCTGGGAACAATGGGCACAGTAAATATGAATATAACTTATTTATTTAAATATAAATAAATATATCTTCACTGCTAATGTTAGCTAGGTGGCTAACTTCACAGGACATCTGAGAAAGGCTTACCTTTTCGAATGCAATCATAAAACTACTTTTTATGTTTGTGTATGCAGGGACGTTCTGGGCAAATGCAGGCTTTGCGGGTGTCTTGGAAACATTTTAGTCTACAGAGGGATTCCACATGTATGGGCTCAGACACACACACACACACACACACACACACACACACACACACACACACACACACCATCAAGAGCAAGTTAAATGATTCCATAATTCTTACTTAATAACCAGGGAAGTCTGTTCTTATTGGCATTGAAGGCATTAGGGACAATAACACATACGTGTATACTAACTGAGTCAATATCATGTGTTAGTCATTAATTTACACAATATGTTGCTGTCTGATTGAAAAGATCTCTCTCTCTCTCTCTCTCTCTCTCTCTCTCTCTCTGCAGCTTTTCCCTACTCTGTCTGTTAGTCTTTTTTCTCCATTGTTTCCTCTCCCTGCTGTCTCTCTTTCCGTCTTTAGCTCCCAGTCGGACTCTTTTTGTCCCTCTCAGTTTTCCTCTCTCTGGTTTGTGTTTCATAGTTTGCCTTTTCCCCTCTCTCCACCGTTCCCCCTCACTTTTTTCTGTCATTCTTTTGCTGTCTATTTTTGTACATCTTGCTCTCCATCTTTCCCTCACTCTTTTTTTTCCCTATCATCTGTGTACATATCTATGTTGCCCTATCCCACTTTCTCTCTCTCTCTGTCTCTTCTGCAGACTATCAATTTTCCATCTGTCTATCTGCCCATCATTTTTTGTCTGTTTGCCTCGGTCATGCTCCATACTCTTCTCGCTCTCTCTCGCTCTCTCTCGCTCTCTCTCGCTCTCTCTCGCTCTCTCTCGCTCTCTCTCGCTCTCTGTCTGAGACTCAGACACACTGTATTTTAGAGACAGGTTTAGCAACACAGTGAGAATGAACAGCATTTGTGGAATTCACTCCATCCTTCCTGCCCCCTCCATCCATCCCTCAGCCTCCTCGGTCTCTAATAATAACTGGCACAGGGTAACAGGCTTGGCCTTTAGTGTGTGTCACTTCGTTCTGGATTTCCTGTATTTGTCCCTGTTGTCGGACTCTGGCTGTGACACATTTCTCGCCTCTGCTTTTTCACACTCGTTCATTCGGTCAACAGAAAAAAATGTTCTATAATCAAGAAGTATGAAATCATTGATAACATTGCTGTGTGTTCATAAATAATGTGTAACAAGTAAGGAATTAAATACTTGCTGTAAAAGAAAATAATCAACGATGGGGTGGTGTGCTGTGGGTCGACGCAAAATGGAGTCACTGTTACCACCCTGAAGTTATTAGGGTATATATAATTATATTATTATTATAATTATTTTTCTAAAACAGCACAACTTGAAGTGTTGTATTCCTCTTACACCACATGATAGCTTACTTTGAACTTAAAGCATACTATATGTTTAACCATTTATACTTACATTTATTTATACTTTAATGTAAGTATCACATGTTATAGCAGCTCTAAACAGCTGTTCCTCTCTTTTCCTCTGTCTTGAAGTTAATAATAATAATAATAATAATAATAATACAGCCAGAGCAGTTAAAACATAGGGTCGCAGTGTTTGAGAAGTCTATTTCAGGAATACTGGATATAAGGGGAGACTACTCTGATTGAGACCCCAGTCCATCATGTAGCACAATACACACACAGATTCACAAACAGATACTTAATACACTTCCACTGCCATTTAAATGCATTGAAGGAATGTCATAATGGATCAAGTCATAATGGATTATGATGTGTTCCATTCTCATTTTGTACAGAATTCTGTTTCTGAGTCCGTACACTCGACTTCTGCTCCAAATGTCCTGCTGTGCTTCTACTCAGGGTTAAATGGATGCGCACAACAAGCTGATGTTTGTATGACAAGCCGTGAAATTTGACAAGCATAGGAAGATGAACTATATTAATTATTACAGCAAGACAAGCAAAATAAGCAGCATATTAGGTAGGCCAAATGTCTTGTATAGCTTTGTTTGTAAAATGAATGTTTAATGGCTGTGGAATTTTTTTTTTTTGAACTGGTGTAAAAGGGTTGCTGAAGAATTATATTATTGACAACAACTTGAAAACTAGAATCTTGGAAATATTTACATGAATTTCAGAGGTTTTAGTATTTGGTTTATTCCCTTTTTTGCTTTAATGACAGTAGTACACTCGAGCTGGCATGGACTCCAGAAGTTTGTGCAAAGGCTTATGATCCATTTTAGATCAAATCCATCAGCGTATTGTCTGAACACCTGCTTCAATAGAAGAGATTAGACACGAGATAGATAGATAGATAGATAGATAGATAGATAGAATCTGCACCAGAGTTATTGGCATGCTTGGTAAAGACAGATAAAAAGGTTATTAAAATTTTTTTTGTACCATTCATAAATTATAAGTTCATTTTATGACCAAAATACAACTGAATCATTATATATTTTACTTTTTTTTTTTTTAAGTTCATCTGAGGGATTTAGGAAGTCTTACACAGTCGTGCGTCGCTTCCTGTTTCACTGGAGTATAAATATGAGGTGAGACAGAGGCCAAATTCCTTTAGTCATTCATCAACATGGAGAAGGTTACAGAACGCACAAATGAAATGAGACAAAACTCTGTTGACCTTCATAAATCTCGCAATCAGGCAAGAAAATAGCTACGTATCTGAAAATAGTCACGCACACTGTGAGAGGCAGTAATTAAGGAGTTTGAAACAACTGGAGCTGTAATGAACCTGCATGGAAGAGGATGCAAGTGTGCAAGTGTGATGGTAAGAGAGGCAAAAACTTGCTGCAAGGATGACAGTTGGAGCCAAAAAAACTATTTGGAAGCCAAGCCAGAAGAAAGTCCTTTGTTTCATCTAAACTCAAAAGTAAGCACCATTAAGTGCTACAGGAACTTTGACTGGAACCAGATTCGGTGTTCAGATTTTCAATTTTTTTAGCAAGAACCACACAGGAATTGTTATAGAGAAAAGAATCTAATCTGCACTGTTAACTATGGTGGCAGATTGTGAAGTCGTAGAGCTGTTTTTCCTCCAAAGGCCCTGGAAACCTTGTTAAGATACAACTGCATCCAGTTCCAGCATGAAAATGATCCAAAACATACAATCAGAGAATTTTTGGACAACGCCGTCCCAGTGCCCTGAAAATTTGAGGAGAGTCAACAAGTGAGGACCTAGGACTCTGGAGGATGTAGAGAGAGTCTGTATTGAGGAGTGTCTCAGATTCCTCGCTCTGTGCTCTCTAATCTCATCGAGCATTATTGGAGAAGAATGTTATGTTGGCAAAGGGGGGTTACACAATCAACTAAATGCAGGGGTGCCACATGTGGTTTTGATAAGGGTTTTTATTTCCTAAAATGAATTTACTTTGATTTCTCTCATGATTTCGGGTTGAGATTACGCTATTGGTCTCCAACCCATTGTTCAAAAACATGAAGGAAGGTGGAGTGGCTATGCTGAAATTGGCCCTAGGTGTGGATGAGTGTGTGAATGTGTGTGTGTGAATCGTCCTGCAATGGACTGGCGTCCCACCAGGGGTGAATTCAGGCCTCACGCTTCAGTGTTCCCAGGATCCTCCTCAACCCTGACAAGGATAAAGTGGTTACTGATAAAGTGCATGCTTGAGTGAAATTAACCACAGAGACATTTTTTCATAACCCTTTTTACCAGGAGTGCCAATAATTCTGGCGCTGACTGTAAATATGGACATAAACGTGCAATTTAAAAGTGATTCATTTTTGTAATTGTGTTCAAAGCTTTATTTATTCCATAATACAGTCGATATTTACACAGAATTGCACTACAAGGTCATTACAAGGTCAAACCTGTCAGATATTCCTATCTTTGCTGGGATATTTGGTCCCTGCCAAGATAGAAAAATATATATAAACACACACACACACACACACACACACACACACACACACACAACACCAGCCGTTCTCGAGTTCCAAAGATCCAAAACACTGCACTTGCTGTGAGGCTTTTAGGCTTTTGATGGAAAATGAGGACCGGATGTGTTTGGATTGGACTGATGCATAAACCATCGGTTCTTCCAGTTAGCATTCACACACTGCTCTTCTTCCTCCCACACACACACACACACACACACACACACAGTCTTTAGCTCATCTACTTTTATTGTGTATTCTTAGGAGTGAGACGAACTTTTGCCATCCTAAACAATCTAATCAGCGCCAGAGAGAGAGAGAGAGAGAGAGAAAGAGAGAGAGAGGAGGGGAGGGAGGGAGGGTGAAAAAGGGAGAGAAAAAGTTTATTCATCCACAGTTGAGTGCAAAACTTTGTGTCCACTTCCAAATGATGAAAACAGCAGGATATTTAATGTGGATTAGGTTTTACAGATGTTCTTTTATTACCACAAGTAACAAAAAATGGTCAAAAAATGTGTGTTGAATATAAATGGCCAAACAATCCAAATGAATGAACTTTATTTTACTAGCCTCAAGGATTTTTTGGAGCTGCTTCAAGCTTTCAGGCTTTTAAAAACAGATAGATAAATAAAAACCTAAAGTAAACGCCCCAATGTTTTGAGTCATTAGACACCTTAATGAATCACATTCAAATAAAGTAACTAGCGTATCACCAGAGATTCATGCTCGTAAGCTCGCTAATAAAGATAACTACAGACGTTGACACAGTTGGTGGAATATATGGGTTGAATGTAGCAGTTTAAAAAAAATAATAATAATAAAAAAAAAAGATAAACAGTAGATCAGCTGTAAAATAGTTAGGTTTTCTTATTTTCCACCCAGAAACCAAGAGTGATGCAAACTAGCTACCACTAGCACCAGAGTCCACATAATAAAAGGCTGTTTGAGCTACTGAACAACATGATAATGCAGGTTTGTGTGTGGTTTGTGTTAGAGGTACATTTTGTAAGGTGCTGAACTAAAGTCTGTAAGCGTCTCTTACTCATTAACTGCATTATCTATGAAGGAAACTTCAGACACTAAACACTGATTTGATATTAGCGTACCATTCTTGTGGGTAAACAAAGCAGGACGCAAGACAAACAAGAAGAATCTGTGATCAACCAACCAATAAACACAATACTTTGGTAACAGATTTAAAGATATAAATGAATGCATCTTCACAACAAGACAAAGAAACACCAAAGTACAAGTTGACCAATGAATAGATGTGCTAACATAGAACAGGTGAACACAATAGAGGAAGAAACCAATGACAGGACAGGGGCGGAGACAGGGCCAAAATAGAAATAAGAATATATCCACATGGCATTTGTTGCCACGGGAACTGCTACATGAAGCGTGAATCAAAGTATGTATAGCAAAGTATGCCCTTTCTTTACTTATTAGCTAAAAAGCTTAAAAAGATTTAAAAGACTTTATCAGAAACATATGTACACCTGCTCATTCATGTGGCAGCAGGGAAATGAAGAAAATCATGCAGATCCAGGTCAAGAGCTTCAGTTAATGCTCACATCAAACATTAGAATGATCACATAAAAATGCGATCTCACTGGCTTTAACCGTGGCATGGTTGTTGGTGCCAGAGGGGCTGCTGAAACTGATGATCTCCTGGGTTTTTGGTGCACAATAGTGAGAGTTTACACAAAATGGTGTGAAAAAACTTCCAGTGAGCGGCAGGTCAGCAGGCGGAAACACCTTGTTGATGAGAGGGGTCACAGGAACTGACAGGAAGGATACAGTAACTCAAATAAACACTCTTTACGGACGTGGTGAGCAGAAAAGTATCCCAGAACGTACAACATGTCAAACATTGAGGCAGATCGGAAACGACAGCATACATGTGTTCGAATAAAGTGCTAGACGAGTGTTCAGAATTAGACCAATCAACAAGTGAAAATGTGAGTATTTATGACCAGTGTGATTATTTTTCCTTTTGTTGCTTAAAGGTGGTTATTTTTCTAAGCATTTAAATGAAAAACCAGTGAACTCATGGTCGACCATAGGCTTCTTAAAAAACTTGCCAGGGCTTTGGGACTGTTTGGCGTTGTGTCCAAGTTCCACGGTTAGCCTGTTTGCCAACCTCAGAAAATGTCATGAAATATGAAAAGCATGTTCATATCATCATTGCCGACCTTCGGAAAAGTCGAAACCTTTTTTTTTTCTGAAATTTACCCCTTTTCTAACGAGACATATGGAAACTCCGATTAAGTCATTCTTGGCGGGTTAATGTGCTGGTGACATCAACGGTGACCAAGAAAAACATCTGAACTCGAGAAGAGAATTACGGCTTGTTATTATAACCTTCCTCTCCTGGATTGCCGATAATAAATTGGACTTGGATGAATCAGGGTGTGTAACACAAACGAAAGCCAAACCCAGAAAGAGAAACGCTTTTTTAATTTTTTTTTTTAATTCGCTGCTTTTAAGACAGACCAAAGTGCAGAGTTGAGGAGCTGGATCATTGCATTATGTTGATGTTTGGACTGAAAGTGGAGATAGCTAATGTGCTCCTTCTGGGTTCAGATTTTTGTGTGTGTGTGTGTCTGTCTGTCTGTTGAGAAAGTTCACAGTAACAATCGTTGTGATGCTTGGATGCTGTTAAGAAGATTATTTGCAAGCTGAGTGACATGATGAGAAACTGAAGATGAGGAATGAGGGCTGGTTAAAATTAAATCAAACAACAGAACTGGGGTGGAAAATACATTCTACTCTCTGGGACACACACTTCTGCCGTTTTTCCGTACGATTGCTCATATCAGATTAGCGTGGTGACTGAACCTGTATCAATACTTAAGTTAATAAACATGTTGATACTTGATATATTACTAGCATTTGCCAATATAAATGAATACCTTACTGTAGAAACGAGCAAGCCCTTGTCTAACCATGGACGATCCTGTCAACACACTTTTCGCTTCTGTTTGTTCACCACCAGCCTCATCACTTTAGCTAGCTAGCTAATAGACGAACGAAACTTATGCATCTGGTCGCCTCCAGTGTGTGTATTTTTTTTAAATTATATAATCCGTGTTCTCCTGGTAGTTGGTTATCTGACCGGAATTCACCCCTGTTTGACTTTTACAAGCTAAGTAGCTGACTTTAGCCAGCTATCTCCCAACCATTAACTCTGTAAAGCAGGATTTCTTTGTAAGCTGGGAGTGTGATGACATATGAGCCTTGCGTCTATGGAGTATGACGTTTGCATCTAAAAACTCCCACCAAATCCAACTCAACAGCTGAGACCGTGAATTACTAGTACAGGATTTCCAGCGTGACTCACAGCAGGAGTCATCAGCAAGACTATGTTTTACAAAGATTTTTTTTCTCCCCTGACTCAATTATACAAAAAAAAAACAAAAAAAAACAAAAACATAGCTTTAATGCATGTCTATAGGGAACGTCCAAGTAAGATGCACCCCTGGAGCATGTCTGCAGTAGTGCACACTCTATAAATGAGATATCGAGTAGAGTTATTGTGTCCGTCCCCTTTGTGTTTGGGGCAGAACAATGAAAAGACACTGTGAATGGTGAATCATGTGTTTCTAATGCTTAGCTTAGTAGAAGCGCTTCAAGAGGTGTGTGTGTGTGTGTGTGTGTGTTTCTGTGAAGTTTTGTGTAGAAAGACCTCTCAGAGCTTGCGGAATGCTGTTGCCAAAGGTATTTTGGCACCAGTAACAATATTCTCTATGTCACACACACACACACACACACACACCAAAAAGAGAATGTTAACAAAATATTGTTCTTCACATAGGACATGGATATGATCACATTTCTGGACACAGAAAGCTTCTAGGAGAGATCTTAAAATGTGTGTTTATGTGTTTAAAAAAAAAAAAAACACAAGGCAGTGTAAAGTAAACTGGAAATATGTTTGAGCTTTCTATTTTCTCAATAAAAGCTGAATTTTTTTGTCTTCACTTCAATAGAACGCCTGGCGTGGTTACAACTCTTTATAGCTACTATAATGTTACTGATAACAAGAACTAACTTGTTTCACAGACGTTCCAGCACAATAAATGTAACTATAAAAGGATAAAAAAAAAAAAAAGAATGGCTCATTAATAATAATAAAAAAGCATTGTAATTGTTGGTATAAGAGGAATTAAACACTCCGGGATGTGTTGCTATTGGAAAATCATCAGCTTTAGGGTGGGAACTGTAACTTCCTTCATGTCGGGTCGCATCACACCACCCTATTATTGATTATTTTTCCTTTAACAGCATGCCCACATGTGTTTTATTAATTGTTTACCCAAACCAAACCCAGCTTAGCACTTCCGTGTACAACGCCATCTTATTATCTCGAAAGCTGCCATGCTTTGTGACATCACAAACTGAGCTCATACATAGAATTTGCTTTTATGGACATCCTGAAATTGCTTTCCAATGAGCAGACATCTCATAAACTCATCAGTGTCTTAAAGAGTATATCTATGGAAATGGTTTAAGAAATCTTTCGATGGTAGCTTATACGTCATACCGTAACATTCCCAAGCTACAGATATATGCTACGTTTTTGAAATACTGTAATGTGCAAAAGTCTTAGGCACATGCGAAGAAATGATGTAAAACAAAGATTCTTTCAAAAATATTGTTAATGTTACAATTTACATTTTGAAATGTTTGTAAATGTTTCTACATTTAAAAAAAGTTTGTGATAGCTTTCACCCTCCCCCTTTGGTAGCTGTTGTATGATAAGGGAGACATAACAGGGGTGTGAGAAGAAATTGGGAAGAAAATCAGGAAAAAAAAATAAAAATAAAAAATTTTAAATATTATAAAGTGCAGTAAACAGTATTAAACTACACAAAAGCCAATATTTCGTGTGACAAACTTTAAAAAACAAACAAACAAAAAAAAAACGTATCAGTAGTCTCAGGTACACTTTTTACGCTTTATAAGGAAATTGGCTGATATGTTTTTCTAAGCATCTTGGAGAATCAGCCTTCATTATGTTTTTTTTTTTTTGGTCTATTACGTAACGTTGCTTTCTTTACTGAGATACAAAAATATGTTGTTTTTTTTCTGAAGAGTTTATATTATGTTGGAAAAGTAATGTTTGGGAATCTGAAATATTTTTGACTAAGATAAAGAAAATATCTATAACAAAATTTGTAAAAAAAAAAAAAAAAAAAAAAAAAAAATGCATAAGACTTTTGCACAAATTCATACACAACACGTGCATACACACGTATTAAAAACAGCACAGTGACACTCTCTCTCTCTCTCTCTCTCTCTCTCTCTCTCTCTCTCTGTTATGTGAACTGTAATTCTTGTTCTAAAGTTCTACATTTCCAGGAGCTTATAACCTGAAGAAGAAAGATAGCTCTTTCTCTCTTTATCTCTCTTTCTCTCTCCATGTGTGTGTGTGTGTGTGTGTGTTTCACTCCATAAAATCCTATGACTTCTTGCCAGACAGTCTTGGTGGATTTGGAAATTTCACGGCCATCTTTTCTCACAGACAGGCCTGTTAACCATAGTTATAAATCAGCATACATCAAGCATAATATCAGGAGTCTACGATGGCTCTTGACTCTGTGTGTGTGTGTGAGTGTGTGAGTGTGTGTGTGTGTGTGTAAATAGTTCTTCTTGACCCCTTGTACTTGACCTCTAACCCAAACACACCCTCTCTAACACCTCTGATTTATTCTGTTTCACAGGAATTGCTGCTCTGGGTTCAGACAGGAATGTCCATACTCCTCAAAGTCTTTGGTAATCATTTTTTTTTATTATTATTTTGACTTTATTAATCATTCATACACCATTTTAAACACTATATAGGATTTAATTAAATACCATAAATTATTTATAAAATGAATGATTCATCCACCATTTTCTACTCCATAATGCATCAATAATAATTTATAATACATTATTGATGTTAATATTTATTATCTGCATTTTTATACCGTGGATTTAAATAATGTATGGAATTTAATAGACATGCATACTTCATTTTCAAGAACTTTATGGACTTTAGTAATAATTCATCTTTAGTTCTTTCACATAAGATATGATGTGAGAACAGTAAGCTTGTTCCTGAATAATACCACAATTATACATATTGCATAATCTAGAGGCGTAATTCTCTCTCTCTCTCTCACTCACACACACACACACGCACACAAACGCACACAAACGCACACAGAGAAAGAGAGAGAGAGAGAGAGATGCTCTTTTGCGCTTGTTTCTGTTCACTATAAAATCAAAGCTTTGCATTAAAAACATTTTAAAAAAAACTTTTAAAAAAAATGTTTAGTAATTAAATAATAAAATATATAATGACAATTATCTTAATCAAATAAATGATGTTTAAAAAATTTAAAATAACTATGAAAATACTGATCGGAAAAATGATGATAGAAAAATTAACAATTCAATCAAATAAAAAAAACTAAATTTTTTAAATAAAAATGTAAAAAATAAATTTCAAAATAATCAAAATACCAAAAAAACATAATTTGTATAACTATATGAAATTATAGAATAAGAAAATTAAAATTAAAACCATTACAAAATCTGTTGTAAAGTAAAAATTAAGAAATGATCGATTTAAAAGAAATCCTAGAATTTCAAAGTTGATTTTAGAGAAATACGGCTCATTGGATTATTCTAGCTAAACACAAAGAAAATCTTTCTCCAGTGCAGTAGAATGTTCTTCCTTGCTTGTTCACGTGAAGCTCAGACTTTATATCTGACGTGACAACATCTTAATCCAAATTCCCTCCAGCTGCTGTGTGGAGCGATCATGTTACTTTGTGTTTCTCCCCCCCTGGTGATGAGGGGCGCGTGCTCACTTTGTAGTGCTCCTCTTTTATTTCCCTTTAGAATGTTTCCTTGTGGCCGCCTTGTTATTCCTTCTTTCAAAACAACGCTCGTTTTACGTTTAATCTGTCCAGGGTGTTTCTGAAACAGTAGCTGGTTTCCTCGAAAGGCCAATTAGGCATCAGATTCGCACGCACAGTGGTACAGCTAACCATTTCAAAGCGTGTGTGGTTTTCTAATCAGTTAGAAAAACTACTCGAATTTTGTGAAACGAAATTTTTTAAAACGAGGTTCTATCACTTTTCAATAATATCCGCCAAGAATATTATTGCACTAACATTACTGTATTATTGTAAGCTATAATATAGGAAGAAAATCACATGCACGTGATGCTGTTACCACCCTAAAGCTGATTATTTTCCTGTAACTACACATCCCGAAGTGTTTTATTTTCTCTTACACCACAGCCAATTTGCCAACAATTAAATGTCTTTATCAATTAAAGAATGACGTGTCACAGGTTTTATGAGTTTAAAGTTCCATTTAATGTGGTGTAATGTCTCTAATACAAGGAAGTTCCTTTTATCACTTATGTTATAGTAGCTATAAACAGTCATTCCCACAGAACCTCTTCTTCTCTTTTATGAAGTTAATAAGACAAAAACCACAGTTTGTTATGTTACTGAGAAACCAGGAAGTGCAATATTCTGAAGACTCTTCCATAGCAGAAAATGTATTAACTGTTATTAAGTGCTGACACTGGAGACTCCTTCTAAAAATGTTAAATAAACGTCTCTTTGCAGAAAACTTCACCATATAACTATTGTATTTGTTAAATAGCATTACAATTTTTTTATCTATTTATTATTAGAATTCATATTTATTATCAGGAATCAGGAAATGAGACAAAAATCAAAACCAGAAAAGCAATAACAATGATAAAGCTCAGTATGTCAGGAGAACAAGCTACACTGAGCGAAACTTCGCATCTAGCGAGTGTAAACAATTTGTTTATATAATGTTTGTGTGTTTGATAAAGTCCAGGTGTGTGTGACCAGCAATCAGGTGAGCTTGAACGTGAAAATGAGTGTGTGCACTGGGAATTGTAGTCCGTAGCGGCCATGTTTGTAGGCTGCGATGCTTCTTGGGGGTTGTAGCGAGACACCGATTCCGGCATTGACGTGACACAATAACGTATCAGAATGAGCGCATTCATTTAAATCTGTGATTTGAATTACAATTTGGAACTACCTTGTCAGAGCTGACCAATCAGAATCATGAATTCAACAGCACTATGGTAGAGTATAGTGTAATTTATTGGTGACAAAATGTAATCAAGTAATTAAGCGGTCAAAAGTAATCACATTGAGTATTTTTGAGTGTATTATTTATAGTATAGTGTGTCGTTTTCTTTTCAGAAAGCTGGGGAAGCTCTAAGTAGATAAAGTCATGCACTAGAAACAATCTCAGGTTGGATGGTTACTTGCGAATTAGCATATTCTTCCAAACCTGGCATGAAACCTGCTACAGGAGATGCAAGGAGAATTGTGCAAAATCAGAGATACCAGAAGGATTTACTGTCCTGTCAGAGGAAAATGTCGACAAAACCCCATCATCTCTGAGTGGTTTTACTCGAGGCCTGAGGTTAATCCTGCTGTGGCAGTAAATATCCAAACACACACCACTCAGAATGATTTAGTCTGTTTTTCTAACTAGATACTTTGTGACATGACAATAAACCATGGTTATTACAAATAAGATGGCTAAAGATTGCACTGCTGGAATTTAAAATAGCATTTTTCTCAGCAATTTGTGGGCTGTAGAATGACTAGTACTACTTACAGTTAAATCACAGACTATTATGGATTTCAAATATAAATATACATTGAACGGTAGGTCGGCTTGCCAAAAAAATGCACACAGAATTTCCTTACAAGTCAATAACTCAAACTCAATTCATTCATCTTCAGTAACTGCTTTATTCTGGTCAGAGTCACAATGGATCCGGAGCCTTTCCCGGGAACACCGGGTGTGAGGTGGGAATACACCCTGGATGGGATGCCAGTCTATTGCAGAGGAATAATTACACACATTCACACACTCATTTACACCTAGGAGCACTTCAATGTAGCCAGTCCACCCAGGAGGTGGGAGGAAACCAGAAAACTATGTCACATGGATACATGTCAAAAATTCTGCTATCAATAGGTATTGGTAGGTAACTTTATACCTAAGCCAAATTATACCTTTAAATATGGTACCTAAAATTTCTCTTAACACTAATATATATAACTGAGGACACCCTAGCACTGAGAATTGAGTGGTTTAGGGATTTACTCTGAGTAATTTATAAAGGAAACTTTAATATTTTTCTTGTGGTGTCAGGGGGGTGCAATATATTGGTACCAATCTGGTAACTTTACTACCTAAATATAATTTTAACACTAAGCTTAAGACCTAAATTTGATCTTGACATTAACTTCTACACCTAACTGTAACATTTACTTTGATAGTAAAACCTAGCTCAAACTTTAACACTGAAACCTAGTCCTAAATTTAATACCTAAACCTTGCCCTAACTTTAATACTTAACCCAGCCCTAATTTTAATATGCAAACCTAGGCATAGCTTTAACACTGAAACATAGCCCTAACTTTAACACTAAAACATAGCTCTAGCTTTAATACCTAAACCTAGCCCTAATGTTAATATCTAAACATTATTCTAACTTTAATATGTAAACTTAGCCCTAACTTTAATATCTAAGCCTACTTCTAATGTTAGTATCTAAACCTACTTTAACACTGGAACCTATCTTTAAGATTAAAACTAAACCCTATCTTTTAATCTATCTACAAGGTTAAAACATAGCCCTAACTTTACTAGCTAACCATAGCCCTTAAGTTTAATACCTAAATCTGTCCCTAACTTTAATACCTAAACATAGATCTAATTTTAATGCTTAAACTAGTCCTAACTTTAATACCTAAACATAGGTCTAACTTCAATACCTAAACATAGATCTAATTTTAATGCTTAAACTAGTCCTAACTTTAATACCTAAACATAGGTCTAACTTTAATACCTAAACATAGGTCTAATTTTAATGCTTAAACTAGTCCTAACTTTAATACCTAAACATAGGTCTAACTTTAATACCTAAACATAGATCTAACTTTAATACCTAAACATAGCCCTAACTTTAATATCTAAGCATAGCCTTAATTTTACACATAAACCTAGCCCTAAAAGATAAAACATAGCCCTAACATTAATACCTAAACCAAGCCCTAATTTTAACTTTATACACTTGTTTCTTATCCTATCATTAACTTGAACAACAAAATTTCAGCCTTTTGTTGTTTTCCGAGTAAATGTTTATGATAGGTTAGTTTTAACAGCACTCACGTAGATTTCAAGATGTATTTCCCACAATAAAATGTGCACACTCACAACACAGAAAAAAAGCAGTTTATGAGAAACGCGACTTATGAGTCACATGATAGTAAAAAGCGATATTAAATGGTCGAAAGGGTGCAGACAACACAGAACGTCCAAGTAAGGGTCAATGTTGAGCCAATACATTCTCACAGACACAGCTAACCATTTTAACAGATGTATGACCTGATTGAGAGACACGACAACATGATTTGTTGTTCAAGAATATTGAAGCACAGTTATATTGAAGCACGTTCTTCTATCTTATCGGCAGTCATTCTAATGGTTGTTATTTTTGTTTTTTGCTTGTTTTTTGATTTTATTTAACTATTCTTTCTGGACTCTCATTGAGTTTTATCATGAGGGAAGTAAACCTCCAGTAAGAGGCGTAGTAGGGGCTAGATGGATCCGTATCCATTTATGCCTAAGTGGTGCGCAGAGCAAAAAATCAATCATACATTTCTGATAAGCGTATTTTATTTACAGCTATCTACAGAATTTATGGCATCCCTTATATAAATAAAAAATATATATATAATAAATGAGTAACACATGTAGTGAGTCATATTTTCTGGGGAGGCGGCATAGTTTTATTTTAACACAATTTTTCAAAGATAAAATATTTTTCTAAGCATTGGTATCAAAATATAAAAATGAATATTTAGAAAAGTCTTCTTCATGGAATATCTAACAAGGAGACACATCTCACATTTCAGTCTTTTAAAGTCTTAGGTTTAATTTAATAACAATTAAAATCCCATGTTTTTAAGGTTTTAAGGTTCAAATCTGAAGAATGAGATGGCAGAGTTTATATATACATACACACACAAACACACACTAATATATATATAGCTCAGTGAATTCAAGCGTGGTACCGTGATAGGTTGCCACCTGTGCAATAAGTCCATTCGTGAAATTTCCTCACTACTAAATATTCCACGGTCAGCTGTTAGTGGTATTATAACAAAGTGGAAGCAATTGGGAACAACAGCAACTCAGCCACGAAGTGGTAGACCACGTAAAATCACAGAACGGGGTCAGCGCATGCTGAGGCCCACAGTGCGCAGAAGTCGCCAACTTTCTGCAGAGTCAATAGCTACAGACCTCCAAACTTTGTGTGGCCTTCAGATTAGCTCAAGAACAGTGTGTAGAGAGCTTCATGGAATGGGTTTCCATGGCCGAGCAGCTGCATCCAAGCCTTACATCACCAAGTGCAATGCAAAGCGTCGGATGCAGTGGTGTAAAGCACGCCGTCACTGGACTCTAGAGCAGTGGAGACGCGTTCTCTGGAATGACGAATCACGCTTCTCTGTCTGGCAATACGATAGACGAGTCTGGGTTTGGAGGTTGCCAGGAGAACGGTACTTGCCTGACTGCATTGTGCCAAGTGTAAAGTTTGGTGGAGGGGGGATTATGGTGTGGGGTTGTTTTTCAGGGGTTGGACTTGACCCCTTAGTTCCAGTGAAAGGAACTTCAGCATACCAAGACATTTTGGACAATTTCATGCTCCCAACTTTGTGGGAACAGTTTGTGGGAACACTTCCTGTTCCAACATGACTGCGCACCAGTGCACAAAGCAAGGTCCATAAAGACATGGATGAGCGAGTTTGGTGTGGAGGAACTTGACTGGCCTGCACAGAGCCCTGACCTCAACCCGATAGAACACCTTTGGAATGAATTAGAGCGGAGACTGCGAGCCAGGCCTTCTCGTCCAACGTCAGTGCCTGACCTCACAAATGCGCTTCTAGAGGAATGGTCAAAAATTCCCGTAAACACAGTCCTAAACCCTGTGGAAAGCCTTCCCAGAAGAGTTGAAGCCGTTATAGCTCAACCAACTCCATATTAAACCCTACGGATTAAGAATGGGATGTCATTAAAGTTCATGTGCATGTAAAGGCAGACGTCCCAAAACTTACAGTGTGTGTATATACATATACATATACATATATATATATATATATGTGTGTGTAGCAACTGCATTCTCATTCTTCAGATTTGAACCATAAAACCTTAAAACCATGGGATAGTATTCGTAAATATGTTTGGTTTATTTGGATGTAGCATGTTTGAAATCAGTATCTAGTCTAAGTCTTAACCTCTTGGCAGAGGCAACCAGGGTAAGTAAGGAAAATGCACAGACTGGTATAAAACAAAATGGCACAGTAAGATCCAAGGCGTGTGTTGATTTCTTTCTAGCCCAGACTGTAGATTCTTGCCACCTATCAGTGACAATCATGTAAGGCGATTACACAGAATGAAACACCCCCTACATTTTTTCCATTTGGACTTGCCCTATGGACTATTTTTCATCCTGCTTCCCTGACACATCCGTAACATGTGATTAACCTTCTTGATTTTAAGAAGACGCATGTGACATGAGACGGTCACATGAGGTGGATTATTTACTCTAGCATCCCTTTCCCTCCCAAAATGCCTAAGTAACTAAAAGTAGAAAGACTAAACACGCATTGTCCAATCAAAGTAGACATTACACAAAATGACAAACAACAGAACCGCAAGTTTAGTTTTTTTTTTGTTTTTTTTTTAACACAGCTTTTCTGTTTTGCATGTTTGGGATTCTGAAGATAAACACAGCATGTACAACAGTATAGATGGAAACGCTTAAATTTTCAAATCAAGAATTCAGCTGCCAATGTGCCTTTAAGTATGTGTGTGTGCATGCATGTGTGTGTGTGTGTGTGTGTGTGTGTGTGTGTAAATGGTTGCATTATTTTTATTCTCCCATTGATGACACCTTGTAATATAATGCACTGCTCAACCCTATTAGTTTAATTGTTAACAAACACACCTTGCTAAATAATACTATATGTACTGTACCTATGGACATACAGTATCGCACATTACTGTACTTGTGTATTTGTTAGCAAGTGGATAAAGAGAAGATGGGCTAAAACAATATGAAAACAGAATGTTTAGAATAGAGGATTGAAGCATGTTTGGAACAGATAACTGAATGTAACTGGCAGGTGCTTTTTAAATGCCCTTATCTTGTATAAAATATTCAACTTTATTCGATTAGTGTCTCCTGAACAGCTGAAACATCCTGACAGAAGCATGAGAGGAAATCGCAAAAGCACTGTCCGATTTATCGATTTCAATTATTACACTTTCACACCTGTTACCAACATCTAAAAAAGTCCTGAAACGTTTTCACAGCTTTCAATAAGGCATTTATCTCGAGCAGAATCAACCAGCCTCCTGCCTTCTTTCTGTTTCCCTCCTTTCATCTTCCCTCTCTCGCACATGTGCAAGTGTTTGACCCTCGTTATAGTCGCTGAAGAACTTCAGAGAGCGAAAGAATGTGGTTTTGATAAGATTCTGGACAGATCTCAACCAAATCTCAAGCTTTACACTGTGGGTGTGTCAGAGAGTGTAACTTCATTTAGTATGGTGCCCTTGTTAAAGACCTTTTTTAAATTTGTTTACTTCGTAGATGCTAGTATTTGATAAAATGGTCAAGTTCAGGCTAACAAGTACGTTAAAAGATGTGGTTGGATGTCATTATGACAAGAAGTCATTTTAAAAGAAGAGAATGCCGTAACACTTTTATCACTCGTGTAACCTAATGACTCTTGTAAGATAACTAATAGTTTAGACAGAGAACATAGCAAAGCTAATCTTTAAAATGGCCAGAAAAGAGTGATACATCAAACATTGTGCTAGCTAATTGACTAATTAGCAATTAGAGATGGAGCTATGCATAAATCAACACAGAGGACATAGGAATGCTCAAGATATGACCTCTTGCTATATGTAGCTAGCATTATGGGTATTTGTTTTCAATTTCATTTTGAACCAGAAACAGAATATGAGCAAAATAAGACTGTCTACCAAATATGCATGTTTGATAGAAGAGGTCTTATTAGAATTTCTTCGATCCATCCATCCATCCATCCATCTTCTGTATCGCTTATCCTATACAGGGTCGCAGGGAACCGGAGGCCTATCCCAGGGGACCTGGGGCACCAAGGTGGGGGACACCCTGGACGGGGTGCCATCCACCAAACGGCACAATCTCGCACAAACTCACACACCCATTCACTCACTACAGACAATTTAGAGACGCCATTCAGCCTACAACGCATGTCTTTGGACTGGGGGAGGAAACCGGAGTACCCGGAGGGGACCCCTGAAACACGGGGAGAACATGCAAACTCCATGCACAAAGGGCAGAGGCAGGAATCAAACCCCCAATCCTGGAGGAGCAAGGCAAACATGCTAACCAGTAAGCCACCGTGACACCCCATTAGAATTTAAAATCGTAAAAAAAAAAAAAAAAAAAAAAAGACACACATGGTTTAAGTACTGCATCTTTGCTCTATTGTAGTCTACTAGTCTACAGTGTACAAGATTCGTGTTTTACAGGAATCACCGTACGCAACTAACGCCATATGTCGGAATAAAGTGTGACGTTAACGTCTCATCAATATCGCAACAACCTCATTTCCTAACTGAGAAGATATCAATACAACATCTTTTTTTTAAATTACTACTTTATTTAATAAATAGTTTTCAACTTATACCAGTGGGTCTTGATTAATTTTCAACACCTTCTGACAAATCAGCAGCTCTGAAAGCAGTTGTAGCTGCGAAACATTATTACACTTGTTCTAACACTTCATCATTTCTACAGCTACGGCTAATTCACAGGTACTTATTAAAGAGTTAAGAGGTGTTACTTAACAAAGAAAAATGTATAATTGTTGTTATGGAAATCTTCACCATATTCATTAAGGTAACCTTTACTGAACGTTTATGGAAGGAGTCTCCAGTGTCAGCACTTTGTAATGGTCAAATGAAAGTCTTCAGGATGGAGGAATTTACGGTTTCTTGTTGACAAATAATCAGACGAACAATTTTTAGCTTATTATTAACAGGGGGGAATGATTGTTTGTAGCTGCTATAATGTAAATGTTAACAGGAACTAGTTGGCAAATTGCTGTGCTATGAGAGGAATAAAACGCTTCAGGATGTGCTGTTATTGGAAAATAAGCAACCTCGGGATGGTAACAGTAACTCTGCTACGCATTGGGTGGTATCATAGCACCGTTTCGTTGATTATTTTCCTATAACAATATTTAGAACATGCGTTAACAGAGATCCAAGCTATCTTGTGCTGGCTTCCGTCTTTCTGATTAGCAAGCAAACTGTGTGAAGTAATTTGTGCATGTTGTGCCGACATGGTTAAATGTGTGTGTGCTTTCTGGGTAAATACATATCTAGCTGTATGTTACAGATAACATAGGCTAACTAACACTTAATTCATTAAACAATAGTCTTTTGTATGTTTAACCTGGCATAAACTTGCATTATGGGTAATACATACAGACCCTTGGCCACAGAGTGGAAAAAAAAATACGATCTAGAAATCTTGTTAGAATGGTAGCAGTGTTTTAGCATCTTTGTAAGATGTCCAACAATCTGCTAGGAACACAAACCAGGCACGATTTTTAGTATTTGGGACGAAGTCCAATCCTCATTGGTGGAATGTTTTTTTCCACTTATTACTGTGCGTCTGTGGGTTAATTAGAGAGACAAAGCGCAGAATTACACTTTCACACATGACTGAGTGTGTCATGGTGAGTCCGTCTGCTCTCGGAGGAGAAAAGAAGCGAGAGAACAATGCTTTGAAGTGAACAAAACATGAGAGAAACATGCCAGTTCTCACACAGAGATCGAGATGGAGGGGAAATAGAATGATAGATGGAGGCAAGGAAGGTCAGCAGGAGGTTGTAAGCGTTTGAAAAGCAAATTAATTAGCTCGCATGTCCAGGAAGGAGAAAAATATCCGTCTCAGTAGGTTGAAAACACACACACACACACACACACACACACACACACACACACACAAACACACACACACTCGTCTTACTATCCTTGTAAGGACCTGCAATTCATATAATCATTAATGCTGCATATTAAGTCTATGTCTTTATGCATACACCAAAAACTAACCCTAATATAAATGAAACCTTTATTTATTTTTTAAATAAAAGCTTAAATTGTTGTTTATTTTAAAAAAATACTTGTGGGAACATTTCCCTAAAAATCGGGTCCCTGATTTCCGTAAAAAAGTTACAATATTTTTAGAACAACTATTTAAATAGTCATTGTAACACTTGTAAATTTTTTATTTAAATTGGATCCAAGAAAACACACATTTAACATGTTAATGTGTTAAATCGTCCATCTCACGCAACTCATATCTTGAAAGTCACAGGGTAGAGCTTTTATAGCAAAGAATTAACAAAAATATGCAAAATGTGGTTAACTAGCATCCGTGCTAATGGCATGAGAACACTAAGGACATTGTAATGATTTACTTTGATTTACTAATGAACTTGAAATCTATAATTTGGGTAACAGGACTGAGGGAATGTAGTGGGACGCATCTAAAATGAACATCCTGAACCTGAACATTCACAACATATAATGGATGACTCACGTCTCAGAAAGGATTCAAAAAAGATTTGATTTCTGAAGTGTTTTAATGACGAGACTGAGACCAGCAAAAATATTGTTTTTTTAAGGGCTTGAGATTTTGTCGGTTTCATCCTGTAGATTCATGAAGGAAACATTTACATCTTTCCGTACATATTGTACATGGTAAATATAATAACAGTGGGACACAAAGATTACACCAATCATGGAATCAACCAGCTATTTAGATAAAAACCTTTCGCTCCAGGACATTTGGTGCAGTATAATGGAAATGATTGAAGCCTATGCGAAGGACCTTGAAGTGAGAACACTAACGGCAGCCATTTGTAAAATTGCTCCCAAAAATCTTCAAAGCAGTCACTTTAAAGTTCCCTTTTAAACTGACATTGAAGAAAACCTACTGATGAATACATATTCAATTTGAAGTTAAATAACAGCTTCTTTAATTATGTTGCATCAGTGCAAATCTAATAAAGCGAACTTCAGACATCAACCATGTCCTGGCTGATTGATGACTTTTGAGGTAAGGAGGAAAATAAAATACTTTCTTTTTCTCATTGAACTATTTCATTATTGAAAATGCAACGCTCCATGGTGTGCTGATGTTGGATTTGGATGGTGATCAAAGCAGGAATTGTTCATATCTTTACACACCTAAATATGAGAGAGCAGCTGTAGTGAGTGTGAAAGTGTTTGAGATAGCGAGATGCTTTATCTTGCTCATAAAAGTAGAGAACACTGAATTTCCACAGTCATTAAGTTTAAAGCAAGAGCTGAAGACACGCTGAAAGAAATACGCCCATGACAAATGTTTGAAACCGAAGTTGAAGTGTAGTTCATGCAATCTGGTTCTTTGCGCAACGTGTTGCTGGTTTAGGGGTTGATAGCTAACAAAATCAAATAGTTGGGGGTGCAATTGGTCTGCTGTACCTGTAGTCAGTCATTCTATCTATCTATCTATCTATCTATCTATCTGCAGTATTCAAACCTAAGTCCGTGTTTACGTCTGAAGTGCTACTCGGACAGTTACGTATGCAGGGTGGAGTTTGCAGAAAATAAGGCCATGTCTCATTTACGCACAACACTGAACCTGAACATAAGCCCATGTTTCTTGTGTAAGCAGTGTTAAGTCCAGTGCCACTGTATGACCCTTTATTGTAATCACAATATATTATGCTGAAATGTATGTTTTTAGTAAATAAATACACTAAAAAAAAAAAAAAAAACTATGGAAAGCCATTTGAGACCTCTAACAACTTCATAAATATCACACTATTACTTAATTAACAGTATAATCTCTTTAAATTCCAAACTTTCGTTTTTAGTTTATTTTTTTTCTCACCGAGGACATTGGGGGTGACAGCATATTAATCGTACACACTGCTCATCTCCAGAAGCACATTTTTTTCATGGATAAAATTATAAACAACACTTAAAGTGAGCCAGAAGCATAGCAGATGAGTGCTTGGTCAGCTTATCTTTCAAACATGTTTGGGTACACAAAAACAGTATTTCATTAATTCTACAATTCAAAATAGTGAATTAAAAGAATGATACAATAGCCTACATCCCGCACACGTTGCGATTTCCTGACCTCGATTTAGTACTTTGTGATAGCTATTAAGTGCGTACGATATAAAAAAAAATTAAATAAAATGCATAAGTAATTGTAATTACTTATTCTTAGTATTTGTGCAGGATCAAGTGCTATTTCATAAGCTGACAAATAATTGCTGAATTAAAGCTAACTTGCAGTGATTGTGATAATTACAATAGGACTATTCATGCAGCAATATATTGGCAATATACTAGACTCCTATTAGATGTTTATTTCAGATTCAGATGTTTGCATCTTCTCATTTATGTATCATTGTATTAGAATGTTTTTTATTTTTAATTTTTAGATTCTCATGCTTTTATGCTACGTCATATACCATTTAATAGCAAGTTAAAAAAAAAATGTAAAAAATAAAAAAACCTACTTCTTCAGTCCGCATTTTCTATCCCTGAAACTGGAGTACCTGCATAACCCGACTCTGTATAGGAGTAACTTTCCTTGCGTAAAAATATTGATGCAAGTCCTGAACCTAAGTCACCCTGTCTATCAAGCAGGAACATCCATCTCCCCCTCCCCTTTGTGTAATTATTAGCGAGATCATACACACCAATTCCGCACCAAATTTTGCTCTCTCTCACTGTAATTCCTATATAGCCAAGTTAATGTGTCAAATGGCAAATTATGGCAGCAGTTATCACCACCACTTCTTCCATACACTTTATGTATTCTTATATTCTTTTTTTTTTTTTTTTTATTACTCCTTAAAACTGAACCCAGGATTTGGCAGTACTGTCCTCTTCTAATTAGCATCGGTTCACTGCATGGCTTTCCCTTTTATTTCCCTTAATCGCCATTCCAGAGTAATTGGTTCAGGATGCTGATGCGGGGAGAAAAGAAGCACAAGACGTCCATAAAGAGCGAAGAACGTCAGAGAAGTGATTCCTGTTCTATTATTAGTTTCCCCTCGAGGACTCGCTGACCTCTGCAAAACATGAAAGAAAGCTTGGAAAAGCCAGATGAAGACGTAATTAAAATGCTTCCTCGTGTTTGAGGTGTAAAAGTTGTCGTATGGATAAAGAGGAGTTGTTATAAAGGTGGGTGGAGACTTGGTGTTTGGAAAAAATTGAGTATGTGGATCTTACTAATTTAACTGACAGTGCTCACTGTGCTGTGTTTCTTTATCTTAATGTACAGTAACCAGTTACACCAGCTGAATATAAGTACTAACATAGCCTAGTCTGAACATAGAAATGGCCACTGTTTACACACAGTGATATCGTTTCTACTTAGCCTTACGTAGCTTACAACATAAAACACCTACCTAACATCTGCCATAAAAACAAAACTATAAACTATAGCATAATGAAATAAACATAGCACATATAAATGCAAGAGATCACAGAATACACTACAGATAAGCTATTTTTATACCAATCAGTGCAACAAGCAGTTAAGTGATAAAACGTAATATGTCAAATATTTAAAAGCATATTTAAATTTAAAGTTTGCAGCTGCTTCATTATTTTTCATTGCTATGGTTTGTTATTAAAATGCCATTGTCGCACAAGAGCCCAAGCAGGACAAGCACATAAAATACACATACAAGATTCGGATCATGTGGAATCAGCACTTCATTGTAAAGCACATTTAGATTATATTAAAATGAATAAATGTTACACTGAGAAAGACAGATGCTAACCTGTACCTCGAGCATGGATTTAGTATTTCCTGTTTACATCGGATCATGTTTTTGATTGGTTAGTGATAACGAAGTTTTGATCTACGATCATTTTACCCACTACTAGTTATGAAGTACCGTAACTATAGGTTCATGCTAGAAAGGGACAAGTCACTTGTGTTGCTTGTGGGCGTGTCGCTTGTGGGCCATTACTTCTTGTTGATTGTTGAGAAATGATCGTAGCCAAACTGTACAGCCTACACTTAACCAGTACAACACAAATTAACTAAAATACTAATCATTTGTTTAAATTGGTTGCTTAATTATACAAGGTAGTAAATTAGTACTAGGCTTTGTCCTCACTTCGTTGGCAGATTAGCAAAGCAACTAGCTAACTAGCTTGTGCTAGCTATGTATACTCAGACACACCTCCAATCTCTGTTACTTCCTTCCAAGCTTTATTTTCTTTCATTATGTCTTTATACAGATTTATTGAGGTCATACTGTATATGACAGGATAAGATGAAACAGCAGTTATTAGTTGTTTTGTTTATTCAAAAGGACTGTAACTGATATTAACACGCAAAACCTTTGAGGAAAAACTCAGATGGAAACTCAGCTACTGTATCAGTGAGGGAAAGTGAGCACAAAGTGGATCGAATAAGCCATGTGAGATTTGCTCCATTTTTCCAGGCAGTACTTGGCCGTCCTCGGTTTCGCCATGAAAACGCGCCAAACGTGGACGTCATGGTGGAAATTCAGGACAGGACCAGTTCAGCTGCGTTACAGAATCTCTATTTTAATGAATCATGACCTCTCAGTTTGGCAGTGGGATCTCCTGCTGCTTTCTTTTTTTTCAGATCACATGGTCAGAAGGCCTCGAGAGAGAAAAGTTTATAACCTAAAACATCTTTCTTATACATCACTCTGTCTGTCCGTCCGTCCGTCTGTCTGTCTCTTGGACTCTGGAGAGGAAGACGCCTCTCTTCAGCTCAAAATGACCAGCTTTAATTTTTTATTACTAAAAGTGGAAGGATACCAAACATACATTTTTCAGCATAAAGCTTTATGCGCTTGGCTCAGTTTCTCTATTCTGTTTTACATATGTTTCTCTATTACACAGATGATGTTCAGGTCCTTGGAGCTGAAAGGAACAAGATGAAATAAAGGTGTTCAGGAAAAATGGCTGGTGTTTCTAAATGCGAAACAGAAAGGTGATGTTTGTCCTATTTTCTCCATCTCTTAATTCTGCTCATAACTCACTCGTCACACACCAGGTGGATCCCTGAGCATGAGAAGTGGTTCAGGGACTCAGGGTTGAACTTCACATGTTTTATATTTCACACATTTTTCACATGTAATGGACATTCACATTCGGTTCATGTGTTGACGTGTGACTGTTTTGATGATTCATTTATTTTCACATCTGTTTTTTTCTTCATGCAATCTATTTATTTTCCTTGTTTTTTTAACATGATTTAGTAGGTTTCACAAGCAAATTTTATCACAATTTTTAACATGCTTTAACAATTTTTTTTTCCATGTGATTCACTTAATTTCATATGATTCATTTATTTTCACGTTATCACATATTATTCACATGCTGTCACATGTGCAATTTCAGAGCATAGCATTCTGAAATACACCTTCACATTGTTTTTTTTACATATTAGTCACACAATTAAAAACGTACTATTAGTCAAAAATGTACGTAGTATTAGTATCACACAATCAAAAACGTGAAAAACGTACGATCATGTGAAGTGTATATGATATTTAAATCTGTAAGGGGTGGGTCCTTACTGAGGTGAAAAGGAGGTAGTTTTCAAGTGAAATCAAGTGGGTTTGTATTGTCATTCCTCTATATAGCTTGTATACACTGGAACGAAATGTCGTTTCTCCAGGACCATGGAGCAACACATAACAGTACGCAAGACTACATAAAGTGCAATACACAACAGTGCAAGACAATAAAAGACACAGAACAATAAATACACAGAACATGGGCTGTAAACTGTAAACTATTGGTAGGGTAGTAGCAATATGTTTAGTAATAAATAGTTTTATAATAAACGTTGAAGTTGTACTGGTCTAAATGGAGCTGAGGTTAAAGAACACAACACTGCTGTTCAGTAGTGAACACTATCAGAGTAAATTCAACATCTTCCATTAAATCCAAAATAAAAATATCAGGCCGAGCAGATGATGTGGTTGGGATTTTTAGGAAAACAATCTTTATAGGCTCTCCCAAGGAAACAGTATTTCCCCAAAACAGCTCCAAACTGAGGCCATTCACACCGCAAGCAAAACAGACACGCTGTACTGCATGCAAAATTAAAAAAAATGAAACGTTCAAACTTTTGCCAGAAAGTTTTCCCTTTTCTCATATTCTCTTCTGTTTAGGCATAAGAATTGTGTTAAAAGTGAGAAGAAAAAATGAGAAACTGAGTTAGAGTGGAGTAGTCCCCCTGCAGAATGCGAATTATATAGTAAATTATATTAACAGAAACTTTGAAGCTGCTTCCATTTTCATAAGTAAATTGAGAGAGAGAGAGTGAATGATGAAGAAAAAATACTTTCTTTATTTTTATACTAACCACTTTAGATCCGTTTTTTTTTTGTCGAGGCACGAACGTTTGTAACAAATGATTAATTCAGTTTTATTTTAATATCCACATGTATAAAGAAGTGACTGAGTCTTTGCAAAACTTTGAATGGTTGGTTACGCAGTCATTTCTAAACCAATTAGCATACTATCTTTAAATTTCTATGTTTTAATAAAAATATAAAATATTAGCTGTGTGAAGTATGTCACATTCCACATTTCAACCTCAGGCAGCAATTTCAAAGCTTTCACATGAAGTAGTGAGTTAGCTATCTAGCTAAATCTCCTTACTTTCCCTCCACACAGCAAGCTAACACTGCATTAGCTAGCTAGCTAGCTGGCAACAACTGTGCTACAGTAAATTAACCTATACAGCTATTAAC